>NC_044554.1:92185047-92487964 GCF_007565055.1 Rhinopithecus roxellana
CCATCAGGATTATCTTCCCAAAGCACAAACCAAATGGCCACTGCCCTCCTCAAACAACCCTCAGTAGTGCTCCAGCCTGAAGAAGAGCTTTCAGATTCCCCAGCAAAGCAGTCAAAGTTCTTCCCAGTCTCGCCCCCAACAGACTCTTAGCCTCACTCCCCACTCTCTCCACAAACCTGAGACCCTCCAGCCACACTGGAGGACCCCTCGCCGAGATACTGCTTCTATCTCTATACCACAAGTGGCAAATCAGTGGCCTGGGGTCTGGATATGGCCTGCAGGTGTTTTGTTTGGCCTGGGTGGTGTTTTTAAAAAAGCTTCCATATAAAAACCTGTACTTCTGACTGTATGTCTACATAGGATCCACAGTTCCATATAACATACACCCAGGACAGAATGTACTCCACCACCCCCACCACTCCCAATTTCCAACACCGAGGCACTCCTGCTCATGTGCACCACCACCTGCCTGCCTGAGTTTGTGTTGCCTGCTCTGCACTTTCCTCATGTCATTCCCTCCATTTAGAAGGCCCCCGGCCCTATCCTGCACTCATCCTGATGGAATGCTCTACAGGCTCAGTGGACCTCTCGGGGATACCCCAGGGAGGGGTTGCCAGGCACTCAGCCTGAGGACCTTCACTCTCTCTTCAACATCAGAGCTTGGTTTTTACGTTTCTTCCCATGCCCCTCAGTTAGCACCTAATATTAAATGCCTTGTCCTACTAGTTCTCGTTATATATATGCTGTGGATAAACCCAAAGGCTTTGCCCTCTTGGTCTCCCAGTATCCTACTGGAAAAACATGTTGCTGGTGATGATGATGAGATAAGCTGCCAATCTAGAACAATATTCTTCCTCCTCCATATATTGCCTTTCCCTTATGAGCAATATCCAGCATATTTTCTCCAGATTCACATCTGAATTATTAGCTTATGAACTGTAGGACAGTTACAGAAAGGGAACTGCAGGAAAGTAGCATCAAACAAGGATGCAGCAATTCCAATAATTACTTAAGCTCCTAGAAGACTTCTCTAATACAGGCTTTTAACCAACCCCCACCCCTAATCCTCCCATCAGCACAGAACCCTACGACATTGGCCTGGGAGAAGGCTTGGCCCAGCTGGCCTCAGAGGTCAGAAGTACTGAAAAGGAAGACTGTCAGCCCAGGAGAGAGAGGATCCAGGACTTGCCTGGGTTGTGAAGTCCTCAGAATTGTAAGTGCTCACGTACTGTTGGGAAAGAAAAACAGAATTTGGGGGAGAAATGGTAGGCTGGGGCCTGAGGAAGGCCACTCCAAACTTTGCAGGAGGGCTCACCTGGCTCTGTGTAGCAGGAAAAAAACAAGCAGAGACGAGGCTCCAAGAAATCATCTATCTCTATCTATGCCTGGAGGTACATGTGAACACTCCCTGAGGTACTGCCACCTTCTCTCTCTTTCCAACAAACTGTGTGCCCTAGCTGAGCATAATAAGAAAGGAAGTTCTGATACAGGCACTGTCTGATACAGGCACAGGAAGGAGGAAATATTTTGTGTGGTATGTATGTGATATCTCTGTTGTCACAGAGCTCCAATTTCAAAAACCTCAAAGGAGTTGTGGCCAGTTTTAGATACTCAGGGACTACACTGGTTGAGTAGGAAAGATGAGGACTCAGGTTACCAAGCCCGTGCGACCCACTGGGCTTAGCTACTGCACTCATGTTATTCTGCAAATGAAGAAAAACCTTGATGTCTGCCCCAGCGTGGAAAAAAGGACAAACGTGGCGACCCGATGACCCAGTTCCAAATCTGGCTTTGCATCAGAATCATCAAAACTCAGTTTGGGGAGTTAGCTAATACCCACTAATACACTCCATCTTCACAGATTCTGATTCAGTAGGTTTAAAATAAGAGCCTGGAATCACAAGCAGTTTTTAACAACAACAACAACAACAAAAAACCATAAGGACGCCCAGGCGTCAAGAAGAAACAGGCAACAGGGGACTGCACAGCCATGAATGGGAAGTAGCATGAGACACAGAAGCCCGATCTGATGAGTGTCCTCTCTCCAAGGTGTTAATGTGGGTGTGCGGGAGGCTACTGATAATCAACTAGTGAACTGGCCGCTAGCCGACCATCTCAGGTGAAAATAAGTGGAAAACTAACAAAGCAATCCACAAGTACAGCAAAACGAATTTGTGACTACACTTAGTTACATGATGGGAGAGTGTGTTCTCTAAAAATCTGTCTATACTTTTAAAACTTCTTGTTTGGGTTTTGTTTTTCCTTTAGTTAGTAGTAACACTGCCTTTAAAATATCTATCTTAGCCAAACTGTAAGAAAAAGAATTGGGCATACGTAAGCCAAGTCCAGGTTTCGATGATTAACCTCTGTCATATTTATACGACCATTTCAACCTAGCCACTTTTGCATACTTTATACTCACAAAAGTTTTAAAATTCCCAGTTTACAGGCAAGAAAATTGAGGCACGCAAATTTGTATTGATTTGATTTTTATTGTAACATAATCACACGGGGATATACATGACAAATGTGACATCTAATAATCCATAAGTAATCTATAATAAGGACGGAATTCCCCTAATTTCTAAAATGCAGAAAGAGAATTCAAAGTAGAAACTCTCCTACTTGGTTAAGAAATAGATGGTCTAATCGTGGAAATACTTTAATGGACCAGGGTCCAGGCTGGTTGAGTAGGAAAGATCAAAGGGTACCTGGGGAGCAGGCAAGAGTTAAGAAAGTATAGAATGTAATCCACATTACATCTGAATTAATAACTTACAAAAGGTTCAAGTAACATAAAATAATTTCATGCAAATCCTACTAATTTACAATTTGACAATTTGAAATGCTATTTTCCCCTTAATAAATTCATTTAAACACTTCCGTAAACACTTAGTACCTAGAAAGCACTAGCCCTGTGGAAGATACAGACATGAGTAAGTTCTTGTTCTTATTCTTGAGGACTCAGCAATCTCTAGGAGAGATAAGACAAATACACAAACAACCAGACTTCAAGCAGAATGTTATTCATAAGAAAGATATGGACAAATACTGTTGGGCATCTGTGATTATGAAGGTCAACTATAAATCGTTTTGGAGCCAAGTAAAACTGCTGGTTAGAAGATTTCCAGGCAGAATGCAGGGTATTCGTTTTTCTGTAAACTATAAAATATATATGTAGTTACTTTTGACAACTACCTTTACCATATTAGGCAAAAGCAAGGATTTCCCAAAGACTTATAAAAAAATTTTTCATTCATATCTAAAAAGCGTTCCTGTTTTAGATCCTCTGAGCTGTTTTATATCACAATAACTCAGTGCAGATGTCACTATTTTGGTTCTTCTGAAAATGAAGGGGGAGGGGAGCAATCATCAAAGAAACAACAATACTCAGGAAAGATAATGTGGAGACGTTTAGTTTTGTGTTGCTAATTCTGGAGATTACTGGCATTCATGATACATGATACCAAGAAAAAAAATTATGTCAAGTTTTCTAAAAAGTTCAATAGAACAGTTTATTTTCTCCATTTTTTTTTTTTTTTTTCTTTTTGAGATGGAGTCTCCCTCTTGTCACCCAGGCTGAATGAAGTGCAATGGCACAATCTCGGCTCACTGCAATCTCGGCCCTCTGCCTCCTGGGTTCAAGTGATTCTCCTGCCTCAGCCTGCCGAGTAGCTGGGATTACAGGCGCCCATCACCATGCCTGGCTAATTTTTTTGTATTTTTAGTAGCGACAGGGTTTCACCATGTTGGCCAGTCTGGTCTCGAACTCCTGACCTCAGGTGATCCACCCACCTTGGCTTCCCAAAGTGCTGGGATTACAGGCATGAGCCACCGTACCACACCCAGCCCAGCCCAATTTTCTCCATTTTTATACACTTTTAGCTTTTAAAAAACTGATATAATAAAGCCCTACTGCTGCCATCAGATTTCAATGGCTTCCTACTGTGAAATGCAAAAAAAAAAAAAAAAAAAAACAGAGAAAAGCTTAACTATTTTTAATCTATAAAAGATAAGATTAGGTACAACTACTTACTAGCTTTCTTTAAAAAAAAAAGAACTTAACAATCTGTGAATGTTTGTTTCTTTCGCCCATTTACAATAGACTGCTGGGGGGGATGTTTTGTTTTTTTTTTTTTTTGTTTTTGGTTTTTTTGTTTTTGAAACAGGGTCTTGCTCTGTTGCCCAGGCTGGAGTGCAGTGACACGATCAAGGCTCACTGCTACCTCGACCTCCTTGACTCAAACAATCATCTCACCTCAGCCTCCCAAGTAGCTGGGACTACTGCCTCGCTACTTTTTGTAATTTTTGTAGAGACAGGATTTTGCTATGTTGCCCAGGCTTGTCTCAAACTCCTGGGCTCGAACAATCGCCCCACTTCGGCCTTCCAGAGTGCTGGGATTACAGGGATGGGCCATTGTGCCTGGCCCACCACTGGTCTTTTTAAGAAAGATACACCATTGGAGAGGAGAATGCCCACTCCAACTATATATTGGCTGTTAAAGCATCAAAGGTGGAATGATGGCTTGAGGGAAAATCATTAAAATGAAAAGGGCTAATTTTACTTTATAAACTAAAAATAACAATTTAGATTGAGGTTCCTACATATATTTTAAAAAGGCAGGGTATTCTAGTGAAAAGTCATGAGCTTTGGAAACAGAGGACTGGAGATTTATATTATAGCTATAAGCCTGAGCACGTTACTCAAGTTGCCTGAATTTCAATTTGCTTATCAGTAAAAGTCAATCATTTAGCACATATTTATTAAGTACCAAGCAATATTCTAGGTGTTGGACATACAACAGTGAATAAATCCTTGTCATGATGTTCCAAGCTCTGTGGTGAGAGGTACACAGCAATATACAGGGGAAAAAAATAACAAATTTTAAAATACAATATGTCAAACGGTGATGCACATTATAGAGAAAAATAATGCAGGAAGGTTTCAAAGCACGGTCAGGGAAGGTCGCAATGAAAAAGAACACTCGGACAAAGACATGAAGGAAATGAGGAATTAAGCCTGTAAACGTCAGCATTCCTCAAAAAGGAACAGCATGAGCAAAGGCCCTGAGGTAGGAACCTGCCTGGCTTTTTGAAGAATAAGAAAGCCAGTATAGCTGATGCAGAATCACAGAAGGGTAGTTGGAAAAACGAGGTCCAGAAAAGGTGGCTAGAGGCAGCTGGGTCAAGGTCCTGTGGGGCAACCAGGCTACTGTAATGACTGTGGCTTTTCCTCTGAATAAGATTAGAAGCCACTAGAAAGTCTGGAACATCAGAGGTGTTTCACCTATGTATAAGAATAAACATTTACCTCACAGAATTCTTTTAGGAAGACCAAATGCAATATGGAAGGGTTTTAAAACTAGAAAATAATGTACAAATGTGAAACATTATTATATCCCTAACTTTATACGCGCCATTTTCACATCCGACAACTTTGTCAAATTCTTCTTCGGCACTGAACAGTGGTAAATATTTCACAGGTTTTTTTCAAGGGAAGAAAAAACACTGGTTTTTCTAAGGCAACTCTCTCCATTTCTATTACACTATATCTAAGAACATATGAAACTCAGTTTTTTGCTTTTAAATTAAACCAGGAAACAAACATTTCAACATGAAATAAAGATGCACAATGTGAAAAACAATCTCGTCCTTATTTAAACGAGCAATGGCAGTCATGAAATGATACGTTCTTATTGAGTGTTTTCCTTTTAACTGCTAGAATGGAAATGGGAGGTTCTAGTGTTAGATAAGAGATTTTGTTATCTTGTTATCACAAGGACCAGCCAAACCAAATTTCAGCCTAGTCAAATGTCTCAATTATTGGCATATGTAAAACATATACAGAGCAAATTTTCACTATGAACTAAAAACAAATGAAGTATGTTGAAAACAGTAAAAATTATTGAACTAGGTAAATGTCTTACGACACTAAACAGCCCAAGTCACTGTTTAGAGACAATCACTGCTAACAGCCCTGTTAACTTGTGAGGAAAAACAGTATCCAACTGAAATAACACTGGAAAAGGAAACTTAGGTTACCTCCCCCAAGTTCTAGCCTCCCTTTTGGTCTGCTTCTCTTTTTTGTCTTTTTTATTTTACTTCGTCATTTCATAAAACGTGGGATTACCACTACCGCTATATGAAAATAATTCGTATTCCCATCACTAATTTCTATGCTAAACTCCAGTGCCACATTGCCAGTTGTTGACTGAATACTGCCAGCAACAAATAATTCCATTTAATTTTTACTGAGCCCAATAGTTCTAAGCACTCTAACTTTATGTATAAACGCTCTCCATCTTAAACCACACTGAGGACGGTCCTATTATTATCCCCATCCTACCCTAGAAAGTTAAATCAGTAGCTCAAAGTAACACATTGAGTAAGAAAAGGAACTAGCACTTGGACCCCAGGCATTTTTGCTCCAGAACCGATGCACTTAATCCCTGCTGCACCGCAACAGTGCTCCAGTTCTGTACCTAAATCCGATACAAAACAAAACTCATCGTCTACTCTCTCCTAGTTCTTACTGTCCTACTTCAAGTGGAAAGCAACGTAAATTTCAGCCACCTGGCCTCTCTTCCGCCTCCCACCGGCAGTCAGTCCCTGGGGTAGCCTGGCCTGCCTTCATGCCAAAATTTCACAGGGCAAAGGGCACAGGGATGGGGCCCGAGGAAAGGCCGCCTCCCGAAGGCGGGGTTGTGTCAGTGCGCTTTCCCCAGGTGCCCTCCTGGGGCTGGCATCCTCTCTGCTCTCCGAAAGCAACTTTCGCCGTCCCATCCCGCCCTGCCGCGGGCCTGCGTTGCCCTCTTCTAGCAGCTCCGCACCTCCACCCACTCCACTCCACCCTCCCCAAACAGCCCACCCGAGTCTCCATATCCCTGTGCCCTCAACTACCAACTGCACCCTTTACCTGCTCCTCTGCTTCCGCCATGGCGCGACCGGAGAATCACATGACAGACCCGGAAATGAGGAAACCAGACCCTGGGCCCGGGGCCTTCTGGGAAATGTAGTTTTAGCTTCATCTGAGCCTGGAAATCTCTTCTAGGGGACGGACCTCTTGGGGCTCATTTCTGCTGCCAAGTCTCCAAACTCAATGGAGTTCTGCTTTGAAGAATCTGAACATAACCATTGCTAATACTATAGCTTATTTTATTGTTGTTCTTGTTTCTGTAGTTATTCTAGTGTTTATTAAGGACTTATTATGTCACGCCCTGGGTTTATAGCTTTGCATAAATTATCTCATTTAATCCTCGCAGCAATTCCTACTATCATCACCATTTACAGGGGGGAATACCGTAGCTCAGAGGTCATGCAGCTATTAAGAAGCAGAGCTAGTAACAGAATTCAGCCTTGTCTGATGCCAAAGTCTCTGTGATTGCCAAACGCTGCTTCCTCTAAAAGTGTTCTTGTCCTTTTTTTCTCTCTCTCTCTTTAAGTACATTCAGTGAATATAAAGCAGTCTTTGCAGTGGAGAGCCAGAGAAAATTTATACACCAACAAATAATATTATTATTTTTGCTTGCTACTTTAAGTTGTCTTCTGTCATATGAACATCGATTTTAAAAAGAATCTCGGTTGTTTAATAAATTAATTGGTAAACTTTTGTTGAGGATATTCGATAGGTAAATGTTCAAGTGGAGACACAATATGAAGTTGTCTTTGGTCAAATCTGCACAACCACTGTATTAATTCCAGCCTTCAGAATGACTGATCCTCTCTCCATGTTTCTGAACATTATGAATTCTGCTTCTTAATCCTCAGGAATCTGCAGCACCTTATCCAAAGACAGACATTTAAAAATTTCCGTTCACTGGAGTAGCTGGTGACCAGTAGAGGGTATCGCAAATGGCAGCATGTGGTGGTTGCCTCAGTACATTTTTGACTCCCTGTGCCTCATTGAGTCTGACCCAGTAGGAAGTCATGGACTCAGTACTCTGTCTGTAGCTTGCTCAACCCATGATTCCTCAATGGCCCAGAAGCCAAGATGACATTATCTCTGAGACACCTGTCTTCTCCCCAGGGCCTAAACAGCCTGACCTCCATCTTCTTCCTCCAAGCCTTGCTGGGGTTCCTCTTCCAGTGGGCTAATCACTCAGCCAACAGGATAGACCACCCTGGGGCATTTAAATGTCTATAAGCAACCAGGTGTAGCGGCTTTCACCTGTAATCCCAGCATTTTGGGAGGCCAAGGCAGTCAGATTCCATGAGCTCAAGAGTTTGAGACCATCCTGGACAACATGGCAAAACCCTGTCTCTACAAAAAATACCAAAGATTAGTCGGGCATAATGGTGTGCGCCTGTAGTCCCAGCTACTGAGGAGGCTGAGGTGGGGGTTAAGGCTGCAGTGAGCCTTGATGGTGCCATTGCACTCCAGCCTGGGCAATGGAGTGAGACCCTATCCGAAAAAAAAAAAAAAAAAGAAAGAAAAAGAAAAAAGAAATCCATAAGCAATCACCCAATGTCCTAAGTATAAACCTAGGGCAAGTATAAACCTAACCCAAGAGTTTCTGAAATATCTTGCAAAGCAGTCCAGGGTCAAACATTGCTCATGGTGAACTCCAGATCCCAGAAAGACTTTAATACAGACCAAAGAGACTGTGGAAGCTCTCAGTCCAGTATCCACAGGAAAGAGAGATAAAATGAGATCTTCTACCTTTCTGACTTTCCTCACAAACTCTAATTTTCTCTTTCCCATTATGAGTGACAGCCACCCATAAACCTCTAGGACTACAGCCTCTCCAACTTGGCAATCTCCTCTTCTATGGTGAACAGATGAGATTGGGATGAAGAAGGAAAACAGGATTATTGCCACTGTCTTACCCACAAGGGCATTTTTGTTTTATGGTTCCATTTTATTTCAGTGAGAAGTCAAGCCGCCCAAGCAAGCAAAGCTGAAGGCCATTCACTCTGGGCCTTCCTGGCCTTTCTACTTTTCTGGAATGAGAATGTTTATTCTCTTTCTCTTTCTCAAAAAGGGTGTTATGGGTCTTCTTAAAGATATAGCCAAAGTTTACAGATTTTCCTCTGCTCATTTAACCATAGAAACCTCAATTCCCCAAGTTTGTTCCGCATTCAGTATACTCTGTTGATTACAATAAAATATTATCAGCCTCTTTCCTTTTGGAGAGACTGGAAAAGGGAAGAGACACAGGTGTGGAAAGGTGGATTAGAGGAAGAAACCTACTATGAACTAGCAGGTTCGTGCTGGGCCAGTGGACAGGATGAAATTCACATGTGAACTCCAAACCCCATTTTCTCATGTGAAGTGAGAATTTGAGACTCTGCTATCTAGGTGGTCTTGTACTCTCCAACTACTCTAAATGTAGTCCAAAGACTACCTAGGAGCTTGTTAAAAATGAAGAATTTGGGGCCCTTTGAGTGACTTATTTAACCACAATCTGGATTTTAATAATATCCCTCAGTCATATGCATATACTTTAAAGTTTGAGGAGTAGTCAGCCTAACAGTCACAGATTCTGTGTCAAATCACCTGCTTTTTTTCTTGCACATAATCACTCCACCCTCTCCCAGCTTCAAGATATGGAGGTAAAGGGCTGGGCGCAGTGACTCACGCCTGTAATCCCAGTACTTTGGGAGGCCAAGGCAGGTGGATCCCCTGAGGTCAAGAGATCAAGACCATCCTGGTCAACATAGTGAAACCCCCTCTCTACTAAAAATACAAAAATCAGCCGGTCGTGGTAGCGCACTCCTGTAATCCCAGCTACTCAGGAGGCTGAGGCAGGAGAATCGCTCGAACCCGGGAGGCAGAGGTTGCAGTGAGCCCACGCCACTACACTCCAGCCTGGTGATAGAGCAAGACTCCATCTCGAAAAACAAACAAACGAACAAACAAAAAGCAAAACAAAACAAAAAACATATGGGGATAAAGGTAAGATTCAACTCTCATTCTCAGTCTATAGGACCTAAAATTGTTGATAGACTTCAGAAAACAGACCTAAGACCTTTTATATGTAGAGTGGCTCACTAGTTTCAAGGATCTGTATCATATACTTGTTTCGTAGGTCTGAAACAGTTTACTAACTCAAATTATAGCCATTTTATTCATGACAATAGCATTATTTCATTGCTTAAACAATATGAATGGCTTCTATATTTTCCATTATTAAATAGCATTTATAAATTCAAGAAACTTGAAAAATCAGCGAGGTGGAAAGAGAAAGTTAAAATAATTCACTCTTATGCCCTTGCTAATTAGGGGATGCGTTGTAGATTATTCCCAATCTTCAGCTTCCATTCCTTCTTAGATTGCTACCTTTCTCAATCTAAAAGTCTGACAGCTAATGACAAGCAAATTTGCACCACATTACACTACTAACTCCAAGCTATAATCTTAGCCTTTATTTAATTAACTGTACCAAATAGCTAAAAGAATATTGATGTTATCTTTAGCAAATTTGGACAGCCTCAGCTTATTTTGCAGTTTAGTTTTTCCAAAACTGCACCCTCTGAAACCTGTTACCTTCTAATATTCTAAATGTCATTTTAAGACATAGCTTATTGGAAATTTCCCTGAGCAACCACATTAGATTTTTTAAAATTACATGTTTCTAATTACAAAAGTACTATGTGTTCATGATAGATGACTGGAAAAATACAATAAATTATAAAATAAAATTCTAAAACCACTCATGATTTCTCCACTTAGATTATGATTGTTAGATATATGCTTTTCTTTTTTCTTCTCTTCCTCCTTTCTCTCTCTTCCTCCTTTCCCGTCTCTCTTTCTCTCTCTGTATTTATTTAAAAACTTTTTCCAGCAAAGATCATATTACCAAGTTTTATTATTTACTTTTTTTACTTAGTAAATTTCAAGATTGTTTCCCAATAACATTGCAAAATATTCTTCTAAAACATGATTTTAATAAAACATGATTTCACCTTATAATTCCATCCTATGAAAAGTAATGTATATAATCATTATATTTTGTTGCATACTTTAAGTACATCTAATTAACATACCTGTGCATAATTTTAGAAAATGCTGTAATACAAGGTGGTATCAACTGTAGAAATAAAAACCATTCAAGTGAGAAATGCCATTGAGGATTTATTCAGAGCTTGCTCTAGAAAGGGAGTCAGCCATCAGCACTTGCACTGTGGCAGAGACTCAAAGACAGGCACAAGAGTGGGAAGCTGGAAAAAGGGAAGGCTTCAGGTAGGCCCTGGTTGGAGGCTGTTGGCATGAGAAAGCTGCAGGTGGGCTAACTCGAAGTGGGGCAACCTACATAATTGGTTAGGGGTGGATATTTAGTTTTCTCTGGTTGGCGTTAGTTGGAAGTGGGGGTAAAAATTAAGGAAGTTGTCAACTACCAATAAAGTCCTGGTCATTTTAGGCTGATTGTTTCAGAGGTTACAGTTAAGGTTCCTAGATTGTTACTAGAGATGGCAGTTTGACTGTCACGCTAGATTCCTGGGTTGTCTATTGTAGACAATGGCTTGGTTTCCTGGGCAATTGCTGCAGCTTGCTCCAGACTGTGTGTCTGGGTTCTATTTTAATATATGGTCTGGCCATTGTCCCTTTATATATTCAATCTCTCACAATTTATTCTCCCTTAAGCTATATATGAGAGCTCTAAACCCTCCTACCATCAAACATTAGATATTATCATTTCTTACACATTTTGTCAATTTAGCTGGGGAAAATCATATTAATATTTTAACTTTTGTTTTAACTTATATTTCTTTGATTTCTGATGAGTCGATGTTTTTCATAAATTTACTGGCCATTTTCAACTTTCTTCTGTCCTTTCTACTCTTGTTCTTTACCCATCTTTTGTGGGAAAGTTGATCTCTTCCCTATTTGGCTTGTAAAAGAAGTGTTCAGTAGGTATTTGATTATTTGGTTTTGAAGCTAAGAGGGGTCTGGTGCTGGAGATAAATAATCTGAGGTCTTCAACATATATTAGGTTGACACAAAAGTAATTGCAGCTTTTGCCGTTACTTTTAACTGATATTTGAGGCATAGTATTGTGTAGTATTACAACCTAAGAGAGAATCTTTGGAAATATATAGATTTGAGGGAATATTGAAGGGGTAAAGTTTAGAATCACTGTGATGGTTCTCATGCTAGATTCTTGTGAAATTAGTGTGCCTTGATTTGCATCAAGGGGTTTTATTGGTAAAATCAAATAGTCACTTTATTTTCCCAATTCACAGAAAGAAATCAATTGATTAATGGGTAAAATATTTTATTTAGGGTTTTCACATATGCTTTCTTGAAATCTTTGATTTTTTTCTCTTGTTTAGCTATAAACAAGCACTAAGACATAAAAATACATAAAAATAGTAAATAAATCCCAACAAAAAAAATCAGAAAGAAACTATAAAGCTTGCTTTGACAACTTCTTACTTTTAAACATGTACCAGGCACCTAGCACAGTGTATGTGCATAATAGGGTCACTATAATTATTTGTTGACTGAATCAATTAATTAATTGAACATCTTTCCATTTGTGATGCTTTCTCGAGAACGAGACTATTTGGTGCCCTGCCACCTGCGTAAGTTTCAGACATGTTCTATGAGAAAATAAAAAGATACTGAAGATTTAGAGCAGCGAAATGACACAAAGAAAGTGGTATCTGGGAAGTTTAAGTCAGCCATTTTGTGAGAGTTTGAAGGTGGGAGTGATCAAATCAGTTGGGAAGATCAGACATGACTTCAAGCAGCACATCAGTGTTCCTCAAAGGATAGGTAAGAGGCTGATGGTAAGAGGAAAGGGAAAATATTCCATGTAAAGGGAACAGTATAAGAAGAGACATAAAGATAGGCTGGGCACGGTGGTTCACTCCTGTAATCCCAGCACTTTGGGAGGCCGAGGCGGGCAGATCACGAGGTCAGGAGATCGAGACCATTGTGGCTAACACGGTGAAACCCAGTCTCTACTACAAAAATACAAAAAATTAGTCGGGCGTGGTGGCAGGAGCCTATAGCCCCAGTTACTCAGGAGGCTGAGGCATGAGAATGATGTGAACCTGGGAGGCAGGGCTTGCAGTGAGCTGAGATTGTGCCACTGTACTCCAGCCTGGGCAACAAAGTGAGACTCTGTCTCGGAAAAAAAAAAAAAAAAGAAGAAGAGACATAAAAATGTGGAATAGCATCCAAAGAGTCAGATACAAGACCAATTAGGTAAGATGGTGCTAGAGTCTGTCGAAATAAATTTGTGTTTAATTCCATAGGCAGTTGTAGCAGAGACTGTTAAATGCCTGCCTAATATCCATTCACTTCTACTTTATTAGTAAAACAACTAAAATATTAGGGGCAACAATATGTTTAAATAAAAGACATTTCCTGGTCTCCATCACGGTTAGGCGTGGCTATACGATTAAGTTCTGGTCAATGACGTACAAGTGGAAATGTTATGTGTACCTTTCAGGGAAGTCTATTAAAGGGGAACAGACATCTGGGGATACCCCTTTCACCATTTCTGCTATTAGATTCTCCAGCAACCATACAGGTCCCACAAGTGACCCAGAGGATGAAAACCAAATTCTAAGGATGAAGCAGAAAGATAGGAGAAGCCTGAGTCCCTGATGACTGAAGCCAACATGACCCTCTAAACTGCCTGCCTCCGAACTAATTTTTTTTTTTTTTTTTTAACAGGATTGTACTCCTGTCACTTGGGCTGGGGTCCAGCAGCAGGGTCTTGGCTCACTGCAACCTCCACCTACCCACTCAAGTGATTCTTCTGCCTTAGCCTCTTGAGTAGCTGGGATTACAGGTGCATGCCACCATACCTGGCTAATTTTTGTATTTTTAGTAGAGACGGGGTTTCCCCATGTTGCTCCGGCTGGTCTCAAACTCCTGAGCTCAGGTGATCCACCCCCCTTGGCCTCCCAGAGTGCTGGGATTACAGGCGTGAGCCACCACACCCGGCCTCCAAACTTATTTTGAATAAAATAATAATTCCTTGTGTTATTGTAGCTTGCCTATCACAAGCAGACAGACTTAATCCTAACTGATACAGTGGTGGGGAGCCATTGAGGAGTTTTGAGAATAGAAATGACTCGGCCAAAAGACATCACCTACTGCACCTGAGGAAATTATTATTCTTCTGCTTGACCACCTGACACAGGAGAAAGGGAGTGATCACATGCTCACGTGTGTGAGAAGAGCAAACTTTCAGATTATAAAAGTTTTGGAATCTTGGGACATAGGGCAAGAACAGTACTGCCAGGGTATCAATTTGCATTTGTTTTTTTCTAGTTCATTGTGATATTTGAGAGCTTGAGAATCAGATCAGGATTCAAATTTTGTGTGTGCCATTTATAATAAATCTAGGACAAGTTAACTTTTCCAAAGTCCAGTATTCTTAGCTGCTAAATGGACTAAAAGTACCTTCCAATCAGAGTTGTTGCAAAAAACAAATGAGAAAATGTACATCAAGGTCCTTGCCCAAGGCTGGGGCCTAGTTGTATTTATCACTGTTGTACTGCTATTTTGTTTCCTGCACTTCACTATACACATAAGGAACACTGCAGTCTCCTCTTCACATTCCATTTTTCATGATCCTCATTTAGAGGTACAGGACCACTCTCACGTCTTACTTGTTTTCATAAAAGGAAGAAAAGAAATTTGGGGGAATGTGCAGAGTCCCCCTTTACTCAATCTCTCAAGAGATCTCTTATAGATAAAGAAAGAGTGTGGCCCAAAAATGTTAGCTTCTGTACAATTACAGAGAATATGGAGTTGTATCTTACTCATAGTGAGGTTAGAAAATGCTACCAGTTACCCTTTTCTATACCATTTCCCATAAGTGATCATCCTTCTAAGTATGTGTGCTATCATAAGCAATATATTTGGTCTTTATCTCTGGTTCCTGGCACAGAGCACTTAAAATCCTTTAGAATTTCCCGAGTGATAGGAGAATATTTTGTTATTGAATCCCTTCTTATTACACTTGAGTTTATACTAATGAGGTGACTTAGGGTGGGGCCCCTATATAGCAGCAAGATAGGACTGGTCACCAGAAAGACCAATTGATTATAGGGCTGGAACTTCCAGTCCCCCAGGGAGGGGGTGGTGAAGACTGGAGATTAAGTTCTATAAAAACTCTTGAAATGAGATTTGATGAGTTTCCAATTTGGTGAACACGTCCACGAAATGGGAGCATGGAGTACCCCATGGGGATGGAAGCTGCTGTGCTCTGTACCCTTCCAGATCTTGCCTGTGTACCTTTTCTTCTGGCTGTTCATTTGTATCTTTTATAATAAACTGGTAAATGTAAGTAAAGTGTCTTCCTGAGTTCTGTGAGTCATTCTAACAAGTTATGGAACTTTAGGAGGGGTTCATAGGAAGCTCCCATTTATGTCTGGTTGGCCCGAAGCACAGGAGGCCCAGGACTTGCAACTGACATTTGAAGCACGGGGCAGTTTTGTGGGACTGAGCTCTTAAGCTGTAGGGTCTGTGCTAACGCTGGGTGGTTACTATCAGAACTGAATTAAGTTGTTGAACACCCAGCTGGTGTCCAGTGAGTTCGAGAGTTGATTGTAGGTATTGGAAAACACTCCAGAGTATGTTAATACTTCACATTTACAGATGTCTAGATGGGAAGTATTAGAAATTAATGGAGAAGGCTAATGTCTTTTTAAATAGAAAGAGACAATATATAAACGGTCTATCCAATATTATTCAGTAATGAACGAGAGTGAGAAGAAACCCCAGGAGGAGTTTGGTCTTTATATTCGTTGCAGTATTTTGAGGGATATTTTTCCAGATTTTTTTTCCCACAGATATATGTATATACAAGGGCTATCTCTGTGTTTTAAACATAATTTGAATCACACTCTAGAGTTCTGTGGCATTTTTAAAAACATATTGCCGGGACGCGGTGACTCACACCTGTAATCCCAGCACTTTGGAAGGCCGAGGCGGGCGGATCACAAGGTCAGGAGATCTAGACCATCCTGGCTAACATGGTGAAACCCTGACTCTACTAAAAATACCAAAAAAAAAAAAAAAAAAAAAAATAGCCAGGTATGGTGGCGGGCGCCTGTAGTCCCAGCTACTTGGGAGGCTGAGGCAGGAGAATGGCATGAACCCAGGAGACGGAGCTTGCAGTGAGGCGAGATCTTGCCACTGCACTCCAAACTGGATGGCAGAGTGAGACTCTGTCTCAAAAAAATAAGCCAACCAACCGACCAACCAATCAAACAAACAAAAACTTATTAATACATCAACGATGCAATTTCTCATAATATAGAACTACATAATTATTTATGCTTATATAGTCTTCCATGGAGTTGATTTCTGTAATTTATATGACCAATCCTCCTCTAGTTTTCAATATTTAAGTTGCTTTCAAGTTTTCACCATTATAAACTGTATTGTGATGAACATTGCATCTTGTGCATATCTCCAAATTATAAATATTTTCTTGTAAAAATGTGTAGAAATGGAATAACTTGGTCACTGAAACATTTGAAGTTCTCTTAAAAGTTCTTTGGAAATATCAGGAAATACCTTAAAAAAAAAAAAAGAAAGAAAGAAAAAGTCCTTCAGGGCTGGGCACAGTGGCTCACACCTGTAATCCCAGCACTTTGGAAGGCAGAAGTGGGTGGATCACCCGAGCTCAGGACTTCGAGACCAACGCAACATGATGAAACCCCATCTCTACTAAAATACAAAAAATTAGCCAGGCATGGTGGCACGCACCTGTAATCTCAGCTGCTTGGGAGGCTGAGGCAGGAGAATCGCTTGAATCCGGGAGGCAGAGATTGCAGTAAGCTGAGATTGCACCACTGCACTCCAGCCTGGGTGACAGAGTGAGACCCTATCTCAAAAACAAAAACAAAAACAAAAAACCTCTTCAATACTGTAATGTGGTGATTTTGAATAACGCAGGAAATATTTTATTCATCCTTTGGATCCTATTATATGTTTACTAAAAGAATATTTCAAAGACCATCTGTTTGAGTTTTCCCCAGACATAGAATGCTTATGTGCAATCCACTTACTGCACTTCTTTCATATTTTTGACAGAAAAGCACAAAACTAATTTTTTAACTTAAAGCATGAATTCAGTCTACTCAGTATCCAGATGTTTAGCTGTGCCAGAAAAGTGTATTATTTCATAGAAAATCTTTCATTTTCAATCAAAATTTTGGAACAAAATACTTAAACACATCCTGCCATTGGATCCAAATATCATTTGTGAAACAAGATCCATTTTTCAGCAAGAGTCCAATTTCAAGGTACGTTTGTGGCACAAGAGCCTTCTTCTAACATAAAGACATGAAAAATTGAAAAAGAAGAGGAACAGAAGAAAAGAGGAAGAAGAGGAAGGGTCTGCTGCGCTAAGTGAAAGCAATGGCAGTCACCAATTGTGTTCCAAAATTTAACACAACCAGTATGTTAATGGATTAAATCTTAATACTTACTTTTTATAGAAACAGTAATTGTACCTTATTTCTGACCCAGAAAGCTTTTTAATCCATAATACAGTTGAATCTATACATGATATGAGAAATAGTACAAACTATTGCCGTTGCAGTACCAGTAATAAAATAAAATAAATACCCTACAATGTCCATTTCAAAGTTTTGTATTTACCTGAACATTAGTTTACAAAGAAAACCAAACTTAATCACCATAGTTTTATGTTTTATATTTTATTGTGTTTCTGCTGTACACCATTCATTTATATAAGCTAGGTTGGAATGTGACCACCTGGGGTCTTATCCAGCACTGATGGCATTCTTATCATAGAAAAACAACCTTAGTTGCAAGCCCCTGACTCAGAAATTAGGTTTTGGCTTTTTTTTTTTTTTTTTTTTTTTCCACCTAGAACTGCATGCGATGCCAAGGTTATGGCCTTTTGATTGCTGCCTTAAGGAGAAAATGGCTTTAATCATTAATAGAGAAGACTTGTCCCCTCAAGAAGGGAGCATACCCCGGAGAACCCAAGAAAGAAGAGCATCATTTTTAGACTCCTAGGTGATATTTCTAACTGGTTTGACAACTGCTGGAGAAAAATACTTACATGGCAGTACAAGAACCCAAGGCCTGACATCACCAGCTGATGTATCATGAACTTCTTCTCTGACACATAAATGACTGGAAAGTACTGGAGAAACTCCCCTACCTTTACCCGAGTGCCCACTTCCTCCCAAGGCCATTGGAAATGCTCTTCCTTTGATGCCTTTCCCTCACACTGCTTCCTGTAGATCCTGTGTTCCACTCTTGCTGTTCTCACAAGCTCGTTCCTACTCCTTCTCCATTACCCTGCTCTAGAGACACCCTCCCATCTTGTCATCGTGCTTCAGTGCCTGTCATTGGTGCAGATGGGTAAAAAGAAGGATGAGGAAAGGCTTTTTTGATAGGATTGAGTGTGGAGTAAGAAAGTCATGGGCTTTCATCAGCTAATATAGATGATGGACCTCTCTTTTCTCCTGTTTTTTTCCATCCTGGGTCTGTTTATTGCAGCTGAGAAGGCCTAATGTTGCAGAAGTCCTATTCTAATCATTTATGATATATTGTAATGACCATCTATTGGATTGTCTGTCCAGCACCCATTTTTTAGTACTTGTCTCCCTACTACCCTATGCCCCCCAGCCCACCACCCACAAGGTACCTGCAAAGGCTTTCCACTTCCTAGATATAGTTTATTGAACTTCATCCCTTCTCTGAGATTTTTGGAATTAAGACTGAAAAAGGTCAAACTATTTCCCGATGCTTGGGCTCTATAAGCTATCCCGGGAACCTTTTTGTTCAAACAAGTTCAAATTCATTTTCTGATGCTAACTGTCAGAGGCCTAACTGACGTGTTCATACACACATACACATGCACACACATACAAGTTGGCTTTCTTCTCCAAGCAATTTTTATATCCTCTCTTCCCTGCCCTTTGCTTTAGTTAAGTGGGCTTTGGTAACCAGGGAAACAGTCTTGGTTTCTAGCCCTAAGAGATTAAGGAAAGGTATCTCAGAAGAGACAGAAACAGGCTGGGTGCGGTGGCTCATGACTGTAATCCTAGCACCTTCGGAGACGGAGGCAGGCAGATCACTTGCGCTCAGGAGTTTGAGACTAGCCTGGGCGACATGGTGAAACTCCATCTCTACAAAAAATAAAAAACAAAATTAGCTGGGTGTTGTGGTGCATGCCTGTAGTCCCAGCTACTTGTTGGGGGAAGCTGAGGCAGGAGGATCAATTTCTTGAACTCAGGAGGTCGAGGCTGCGGTGAGTTGAGAGCGTGCCATTGCACTCCAACCTGGGTGACAAAGTGAGACCCTGTCTCAAAACAAAAAACAAAAAACAAAACAAAACAAACAAAAGAATAGACAGCAGCAGGGCTGAATTCCTTGCTCATTGGATGATGCGTAGAATTGCCACTACCATCTACCCTTGCCACATTTCTTCAGTTGCATGTGTCACTGACAAAGGCTAGGACTTTGCCATTGTTCCAATTCTAGCTGAATTCCAGCCAGCAACTGATTTGACAATGCCTTCTTTGCAAGATTTGGATGGGCAATCACAGATCAGCCAGATTCAGGGTCAGGCGCCATTTTGAAGTTCAGTTTCAAGTTAGGAAAAACTGTAATACTGAACCCCTCAAAGATACTGGCTCAAGTATCTGGTTTAAGGAGTAGGTCAGTAGAGGACTGGCTTTGGGTTCCCACTCCTTGTTGGAGGTGGGATCACTATGAAGCGGAGAATGTTGAGAAAAACCCTGAGGCCAACCAGCCAGCCAACCAAAACCCTAGCTGCAATGCCGTGGGAGTATTCCTAATACAATAAGTATTCTTTGAGTTAAAAGAAATACATTTCCTCATGTTTAAGTGGCATGTGGTTGGGAGATAAGGTTCTTGCTTTTTAATAGAAAGGAATAAAACACGGAAAATCCAAGACTTGAAGATGACTTTTTGCAATACAACCTTTCTGAAATAAGGCACAGTCTATTCTCAGAGCATTAAATTTCTTCTTCTTTTGAGTTTCCATTTTGTAATGGTTGGTTCTTTTCTACTAACAAACAAATAAATTACAGATTTTTCTCTTTCTAGTGATCTAAAATGTTGCTAGGTTTACACTGTGGTCCACAATTTACAAATACTATCTAAGACTCTTATGCTAAACTGCAGGATTGAAGAAAATATTCAGACTTCAATAGTGATACTCTTTGCAGACTTGGTGTAATTTCAGTGTAATTTTGTATCTGGGAAAGGATTTATTGGTAACAGTTACAAGCTGTGCTCCAAATGCCACATTGCTGGAAATGGCTGGAAGATCAATGCCTTTAGAGCATCTACAAACCCAAAAAGTATTTTCATCCTACAATAATGGCTCTTTTCTGTGTTTGCACATATTAAATTCTATGAATTAAGCTAGCCTCATCAAACCTCTTAGAAATCATGTCAGAGGCTGGGCGCGGTGGCTCACGCCTGTAATCCCAGCACTTTGGGAGGTCTAGTTGGGCAGATCACAAGGTCAAGAGATGGAGACCAGCCTGGCCAACACGGTGAAACCCTGTCTCTAATAAAAATACAAAAATAACTGGGTGTGGTGACGCACGCTTGTAGTCCCAGCTACTCAGGAGGTTGAGGCAGGAGAATAGTTGAACCTGGGAGGCAGAGGTTGCAGTGAGCAGAGATTGCAGCACTGCACTCCTGCCTGGCAATAGAGCGAGTCAAAAAAAAAGAAAAAAGAAAAGAAAAGAAAATGATGTCAGAGTGACTCCCAATTCCACTGTCAAGATCTGTGCTATCTTGTGGATATCATGTATTTGAACTAGAAAGTCTTCTCTCAGCTTTAAATAGGATACAGATTCTTTGCCAAGCAAAGAATCTTTGGCTCCTTGCTTGACATCGCCCCCCACTTAGGTGTCAGGAAGCTATCCTTTACTCTGAGCATTCATGTGCACTAAAGCTGGTGGCATGTAGTTAATATTGCCATTGTAAAGTCTGTTTAAATGTTTTTTCCACTGGTTATAGCAGGAAGGCTTCTGGGAAGACTTATTTCGCCTATGCAAAAGATTATATGGGGCAGCTGTTTTTCCTGGAGGTTCCATGATTTAATTTTTGGGCCCTTTACTGGATTCTTTCATTTATGAAGTGTGTCCAACATCCTGATTTCCCTTTCAGAAATGCTAATAATACGTTATTACTATGTAATTTATTTTGAAGATTTTTCAAAAGGCATGTTTTCTCCTACTCATTTACACAGTTGGTATTCATTTATTTAGCAATTAGCATCTACTAAGGGTAAACACATAAATGCAAAGATTGAGAGACAGTTCAACTAAACATACAGTGTAAGAATATTCACCAAATTCACAGAGACTCAAATTGATTGCTGCCATTGATTATCGTATATTTTTCTCTTTTCTTCTCTCCTTTTTGAGGATGGATCCCAAACTGAATTCATTATCCATTCTTTAAAATCTTCTCTTGAGTTTCTTTTCTTCATGATTGGCAGCACCTACATGCCCAAGTCAGAAAGGTGGGAGTCTTCTCAGATGCATCTCCTTCATATATACTCCCAAATCCAAATACGTCACCAAACTCTGTTAATTTCACCTGTTAACTTGTTGCTCTGTACCTTTCCCTCCATTCTCACATCTTTCCTAATTCAATGCACTATCGACCCTCATCTAGACTATTATAACAACCTCTTAACTGGTCTCTCCATGCCCATTCCTCTCCGTTGTTTATTCATGCTGCATCTAGAGTGACGTTTTAGAAAAGATATTTGATTGCAAACTTCTCTGCCTACAATCTTTCATTGACTCTTCATTGCTCTTAGGTTAAAATACAATTGATTTATATTCACTACCTCTCCAGCCTCATATGCCACCACACTTTCTGCCACTCTCTTCTCCAGCCACACAGAATCACTTGGCATGCCCTAAGTGTCCCACTATCTCTAATTTCTGAGGGTTTGCTTTATCTAAAAGAATCTCACTGTCCCCTCTCCGCCATCCCACTCCATACTTGATTGGTAAAGCCTCAGGCTTCAGAACTGTCATCCATTATTGCCTTAATAATGGCAATAAAACTTACCTATTAAATCAAAATGAAAATAGACAAATGAACCTACTTCAAACTAAAAAGTTCCTGCATGACAAAGGAAACAGTAAACAGCTTGAAGATATAACCTGCAGAATGGGAGAAAATGTTTGCAACCTATTTATCTGATAAGGGATTAATATCCAGAATATACAAGGAACTAAAACCAATGAACGGTAAAATAAATAATCACATTAAAAAGTGGGCTAAGGACGTGAATAGATATTTCTCTAAAGAAGACATATAAACGGGCAACAGCTATATGAAAAAATGCTCAGTGTTACTAATCATCAGGGAAATGCAAATCAAAACCACAATGCAGTATTATCTCACCCCAGTTACAAATACTATTATCAAAAAGACAAAAAGTAAATGCTGGCAAGAATGCAGAGAAAATGGAACTCACACATTGTTGGTGGGAACATAAGTTAGTATAGCCCTTACGGAAAACAGAATGGACGTTTTTCAAAAAACTGAAACTAGAACTACCATACAATTCAGCAACTCCACTACTGGATATTTAACCAAAGGAAAGAAAATCAGGATATCAGAGGGATACCTGCACTGCCATGCAGCACTATTCATGATTGCCAAGATAGGGAATCATTCATAGCTTGTGTATCTAAGTGTTCATTAATGGATGAAACGGTAACAAAATGTGGTAGATACACTCAATTAAATACTATTCAGTCATAAGAAAATGAAATTCTGTCCTTTGCAGCAACATGGATGGAACTGGAGGACATTATGTTAAGTGAAATAAGCCAGGCACAGAAAGACAAATGTCACACGTTCTTACTCATGAGTGAGCACTAAAAAAGTTGATCTGATGGAGGTAGAGAGTAGAAATGATGGTTCTCAGAGTCTGGGATGAGTGTATGGTAGGGATGAAAAGAGTTTGCTTAATGGAGACAAACATACAGCTGTATAGAAGAAGTAAGTTCCAGTGTTCAACAGCATAGTAGATGACTAGTTAACAATGATTTATTGTATTTTTCAAAAGAGCTAGAATAGAAGAGTTGAAATGTTCCCAGCACAAAGAAATGATAAAAATATCTGAGGTGATGGATATCCTCAATATCCTGATGTGATCATTACACATTGTATATGTATATTGAAATATCACGTGTACTTTATGAACATGTACAATTATTATGTATCAACAACAAATTGCCTATGAATCTCTTCTAAAGGAAGTATACTTTTCACTTTCGGTTTGTATTTGTAGTAAACTCCCTAAGATTTTAGGCAGTTCAAGCTGCCAGTGTATCTATACCTGGTGACAATGAGACTACAACATTTTTTTTGCAAACATAGGATGGTCTTTCTATCTTTGGAAAGGAATCAGGACCCCAAGAAGCTAGAGCTCTTTTAAGCCACTGGGGTATTATTCCATAAACATGTGACGATTTAACTCTGAGTTGAGCAAGTTGCTTTCTGTGGCTAATATTGCCTATAACAACTTTTCCTGCTTCCAAGCTACCACTTGACAATGAAACAGCTTAATATTTTACTATAATCTTCCATCAGTAAGTTATAGATAACTTAAAAAAATAACTTAGCCCTCAAAACAATTCTGACTCTTGGAACTAGTTTTCTTGGATCTTTGCAAATTGTTGACCTGCTTTGTGAAAGACATTCAACTCTGATGCTGCTTTCCCTACAGTTGTTTTAAAGTGTTTGTTTGTTTGTTTTTAGAGACACGGTCTCACTATGTTGCCCAAGCTGGAGTGTACTGGTGTGATCATAGCTCACTGCAGCCTTAAACTCCTGGGCTCAAGCCATCCTCCAGCATCAGCCTCTTAAGTAGCTATGACTATAGGCAGGCACCACTGTGCCCAGACTCTTATAATCATTTGATAGAGTATGCTACTTACGTTGTTTTACAACCCCTTATATGAACTGCCTTTGAGGTTCTATTTTCCGAATTTACAGTGCCAATCTCAGAACATTCAAACTATAGGCCCTTATTGTTAGGTCCCCAGGACTTTCTGTTTTATTGTTTTCATGGCCAAACCCTTTAGAAAACAAATTGGCATAAAATCATTAAATATGTAGAACAAATTTGGATTCTTAACGGAAGACGGTAGTCACTCCAAGTGCTAAGTAGAATTAATTTTATCCTCCAAAGAATTAAGAGTATTTGAAACTCTTACTGGTAGGTAGATCATCTCAGTGTATCTTAAAGGTTTTTGTTTGTTTGTTTTGTTTTTACCTACTGCACTCCACAGTAAGTAATTTGTTCTATATCATAACCTAGATATTGATATGTATACTCAAAGAGTATACACACACAGAGAGACATAATTGAAACAAAATATCCATGAAATAATACTTACATTTAGTATAAGTGATGCAAACTGACATTGCTAATTTTTTAAATTCCATTCTGTTCTATACTACCCTGCAATATTCTAGTCACTACTCATTAAGTTGATTTCATAATCTGTAATTGGGCAACAATCTGCAATTTGAAAAGTACTGGATCATGTTTTTTTTAAAAAACTACAAAAATAACAAGGCAAGTGAAATAACTAGTTTTTTACTTTCTGGAACATTTTCAAGACATTTTAACCTTTAATTTCTAGGTGTTGTTGGTTGGGCTCAACCACCAGGACTTCCTATCTTCAAGGCGAGCATGTGAGCAAGTTGAACCAATTATAATACATTTCCTATAGGAAACAGTAATTCTTCTAGGTAAGGACTTTTTTTTTTTCTTTTTTTTTTCAGACTGATTCTCTCTCTGTCGCCCAGGCTGGAGTGCGATGGTGTGATCTCGGCTCACTGCAACCTCTGCCTCCCAGGTTCAAGTGATTCTCCTGCCTCAGCCTCCTGAGTAGCTGGGATTACAGGCGCCCGCCACCACACCTGGCTAATTTTTGTATTTTTAGTAGAGACAGGGTTTCACCATGTTGGTCAGGTTGGTCTCGAACTCCTGACCTCTTGATCCGCCTGCCTCACCCTCCCAAAGTGCTCGGATTACAGTAATGAGCCACCGCACCTGGTCTTTTAGATAACGACTTTTAACTCAAGGTGTGCTGATCAAAAGTTCTTCACTGAAATGAGTGTGGAAGAGAACCTCTTTCTTCTGGGCTCACCAACCTGAGAGAACGTGAGTCTGCACTGTTTGCCACCACCTTCATCTTGCTTGTGTGGAGAAAGCCTTATTGAATAATGAAGTCCGTTGGGACTGCTCTGATGAGGACTGGCAAGGGACAGAGAGAGCCCTGGGATTACAGGCATGCGCCACCACGCCTGGCTAATAACAGTTTTCTTACTTGCCAAGTGTAAGAGTCCTGATAAATATGGTAACAGAGACGGACACAGAGGGCTTGATATTTGTGGTGTGAGTGGGAAGACCACATACCTGTGTTCATATTGAAAATATTAATAAAGGCTATCTTCTGTCTCCCTTCTATCATCCTTGAGAAAATGGGCTGCTTAGTCACTTACATGACAGGATAGCATATTTTAAAAAGTGTAAGTATCAATTTATATGTTCTTTCCTCCTCCTGCACCAGTTCTTCTACCCCTTGTCTTCTCTCATGTTGTCCGCTTGGTATTCTTTACTCATTTCCTCAGGAAAGGAAAGGTATGGCAGAAATGCAAAGTCTTGTAATTTTCATTTTCAAATGCCCAGGCTTCAGGAGAACATGAAAGAGATTTGATGAATAAAAGTCTTTGTAATTCTAAGACCAGAAAGGAATCCCTAGGTTGAGGAGTATGAAGGATGGAGGGAACATGAAGTGGGAGAAAGCTGGGAGAAGCCAGAGGCAAAACTTTCCTGTTCTGCTCCAGCTCCTGGTCCCATGAACAGAGTCCAACGCTAATGCCTAGGGGACTTCCTGACTCCGTTCAGGTGAGGACCATGCATCCCTCGTGCTGAGGAATTTTGTTAATTGTTTTTGCATTGAGGCTCAGTAAGAATTTTCTTGCAACAGCAGCTAGCACATCACTTGCTGAGTGTCTGGTGTCCCAGTATCTCCTCCAACCTTGGGTAGACAGCACCCACCAGGATGCACAAAAGCCCCCTAAAGTACAGTGTGAGGCCTTTGATGCACAGGGAGACATTAAAGTCCGTTGCATACAGACTTCGATGAAACAAATTATTACCAGCCAGAAATCTCTCTAGGCTAGGTAGTCATAAAAAACTCTACCTGACTTCTAACTCCACTCCCACTCCCAGCACACACTATGACCACCACCACCTTCACACTTGATTATTATACATTTTTCTAATAGGGATTCAGTCCATTAGTACACTATTTTATATGCTTTTGTTTCATGGCTTCTCAACAAATGTCAAACGAATATTACTTAAGCCCAATGCTAAGTACCAATAACATAAAGGAGACAGCCCAAGATTCCCTGTCCTCATGTGACTCTCACCTGCATCAGGGAGTGCAGAAATGCATGTAGCTTATCCCATTGTATATGGTAAATGCTATCAGGTTCAAAGGGCTTATGGAATAGGGTTGGCCTAGGTGGCCTCCCAAGGCCCCTTCTATCATTGGAGTATTTTTATGTTTTTGTTTGATAACTATTACCCTGCATTATCATAATTTTCATTCTGGTTTAGCCACAAACATTCAACCTGCAGAGTTCAGTGAAGGAGTTTTCCTATACTATTTTCTGAAGGGTAAAATATGGCATTAGTTACAGATAAAAACCAAGTGCAGTGGCTTACACCTGTAGTCCTAGCCACTGGGAAGACTGAGGTGGGAGGATTGCTTGAGCCCAGGAGTTCAAGGCTGCAGTGAGCTGTGATGGTGCCATTGCACTCCAGCCTGAGTGACAGAGCAAGACCCTGTCTCAAAAACAAAACAAAACAAAACAAAACAAACCCCTAGAGTGAATGACGCCCGTAAGAGCCTCTGAAAGAGCGCTTCCCTAAACCTCCCCCCGCCCCCACTGATGAAATCCAACAAAAGCGTGGCGTGGGTCCCATCTGCTGCAGGTGCTTTCCACGGGATCTGACCCCTTCAATCACCGCCTTGCCAAGCAGATAGCCACTTCCTTCATTACAGTTTCCACTCCAGTGCTGGTATCAATCCTCTCCTCTTCACAGAAATAGGCTGCCCTTCCTATTTCCTCCTTTTCTCCCCAAACTCCTTTAATAATTGACACTAACCCAGAGACCTAAGGCCCCATATTCACCCTTGGACAGCCCTTGATTATGGAGCTACAGAGTGACTACGTCAGACGTCAAATCCTAATCTCTTCAGTTCAACTCCACGCCATTAAGTGGTGCTTGAAAGAGACTGTTTAAGTACATGGCTTTGCGGTGGTTTTTTTTTTTTTCTTTTTTTCCTACTTCTTCTTAGTGAATCTTTCTAAAGAAATGCATTTTGAGCTAAGAGCCTCTTCCAAAGTGAAGAGTATATTTGTAGATTTCAAGGAATTAAAAACCAGGCCGCCACCTGCCAGGGTGGTTAAAATGGAGCCGAACAGCACTCCTGGAGGAGGGGCCTGTCCTGATTAGGAAAGTGACTCAGCTTCCTAATCCATTGGAGAAATGAATTTTTCAGAAACGGAAGACATACTATTTTGAAAAGATTATGTAACATTCCAAAGACATACACTTTTAAGTAAAGAATTGTAGTTGGGTGATTGCATTACAGAATAAGTTAATAATTGAAATGACCACATCTTAATAACAGGGAAAGCATTTCCCTGAACAATAGTTTTTCTACATTCTTTTCATTCTGTAGACTCAGAGAGGTCTTTTGATGGATCATAAGCCTTTTATAAACCCATGACCCAGATTTAGAAAAACTGTCATCACCGCACGCTGACCTCTCTTAATAAGCATGCTCTATCTTTCCACACCCCCAGTCCCAAAATGAACTCTAAAGCAGAACATTTAGATATCGGGAACTACATGCACTAGAATTTATAACCAAAGTTTCACATAACCCTGTCACATTTTGGCAATAAATTAACTGGTGAGATGTCATATTAAGTGGAACATATTCCTGTTGATTGTCAAGGACTAGATATTGAGCTTATTTGAGTGCCTTATTGATTTATATTTGCTTTATAGCAATACTGGATGGAGCTTCTCCTTTAAGACAACAAAATTAACCTTATTCTCTTCACATATCTGGCAGCAACTTTATCACCTTGATATGTTCCAAGGTTGGCACTGAGGAGAGAATATTTAGATGGGAAGGACTGGTTGTCCAGCCCTGGCTGCCTTTCTTGGCAGAGGCCATTTTTCCACATCAGTGTAGACAGTTGTCAAGCTTTCTTGGAATCCAGATTAAAGGAAGAGATGAGTGAAAACAGGAAAGGTTGATCTTCAGCCATTAATTAAGGCTAAGTTTCCAAGTTCGAATTTCCTATAGAGGAGTAGTCTTACTTTATCCCCATAGGACATCATATTAGAACACAAATGTCCAGCATTAGAGTGAGAGATACAGTGTTTGGGTCTTTTCCCTGCATGATCACCCATGATAAATATAGCCATAAAAATTTCTACAAATGTATCACATTCACATATGGTTGTTTCTTAAATTCTCTTAACATCCTGTTGAGTTAGTCATGATCCTACACCATTCCTACTTAAAATATTCTACTAACTCCCCTTCATCCACAAGATAAAGTCTAAATTCTTTGGCATGTCATTGAGGTCCCTTCAAGAAGTACAAAAAAAATTTAAGGAACCAAGTTGCTTGGTGATGTAATTTTTTATATGTGTTCATTTCCCTTCTAGAGGAGTGGTCCTCAAGGGCACGGTTGTTGTCCTGTCTTGTCTCTGCCATTTTTCATTCATGTGACTTGGGAGAAACAACTCAATGTTTCCATGTAAGGAAACCAAGTTTCAGAAACAATTAGTTTTCCAAGTTTACACAAATGGAAAAGAGCAGAGATGAGATTAGAGCCCAATCTGTTTGACACCAGAGTCAAGCGCCTCTCTGTTGCTGAGTCAAGTCACTGAAATTTACAGCAATTAGGATCTAGCTTATTGATAGTTTTATGAGTCCCTCTCCAACAAAGCCTCTAGAGTTAAGCATCTGGCAGTGCATTGGTACATAATTAGCATCCCCATATATCCTGAATCAATGATAAAGTTAATGACTTTCATTTCTCAGATGAGAAAACTAAAATTCAGGGAAGTTACAAGGCCACACAGTTATAGGGATGAAATGCAGCAGAGCCAGGATAGAACCCTGATCCTTTGATTCTTAGTCTAGTGTGCTGGCTATGCCATGCACTAATCATATATTTAAAAGTCATAACTGGGGAGAGATATAATTGAGAATAAAAGCATGAATATTTAATTTTTCTAAAATAAGAGGTTTTTGTTCTTATTGTTGTTGTTGTTGTTGTTTTTTGAGACAGAGTCTTGCTCTTATTGCTCTGGCTGGAGTGCAGTGGTATGATCTTGGCTCACTGCAACCTCTGCCTCCCAGGTTCAAGTGAGTCTCCTGCCTCAGCCTCCCAAGTAGCTGGGATTCTTGTGCCTCAACCTCCCAAGTAGCTGAGATTACAGGCGCATGCCACCTCGCCTGACTAATTTTTGTAGTTTTAGTAGAGAGATGGGGTTTCGCCATGATGGCCAGGCCAGTTTCGAAATCCTGGCCTTAAATGATCTACCCACCTCGGCCTCCCAAAGTGCTGGGATTGCAGGCATGAGCCACCGTGCCCTGTCAGAGAAGAGATTTCTTGGAGAAAAATTCATCTATTCCTCTGTTGTTGGAATAAGAGGAATAATGGATTGAAAAAATATCCATTTTACTTTTAAACCCACTGTCATAATTTTTAAACAGGATTTTAAAATAAAATCTATTCTTCCCTGTAGATTAGTAAAGCTAGATTTTAGTGGATAGACTAGAAGGGGTTAGAAATTTAAGACACTTAAAGTAAATATAAAGGAAATCCATGTTTATTGACTCAATCCTTAGGATATCAGAATGAAAATATATGTGTGTGTGTGTGTGTTTATGTATTATTCTCCTAACCATTTTTCCTGCCTTCAGTGCCCAAATCGCATACTTGAAAATATGGTGGAAAGTCCAGAATTTGCAGTAGATTTCTTAGTGATTGACTTAAATAGAATAGAGAAAAGGCATAACCTAAAAAGCCAAGTGTGGCTTTAGCAAAAGCAAATATATTTGTTTGGTTTTTCTGCCCCCTATAATTTCAGAAACTCTTACTCATCTAACACTGAAAAAAAAAAATACAGCTTTAAGCTTATAAAAAAGAAAGCAAGAAAGCAAGCAAGCAAGAAAAAAAGAATTTTCTCCTCCCCAGTGCTTGTAATACCCTATTAAAAGCTTGGGAATAAAACTTCCTTCCCTATCAATGTTGTCCTTTTCCATTAAGCAAATATTGATTTCCTCTCCATCCCTCCCCACCTCTACCCCTCTTAGATACGGGAGTCCAAATTACCATTGGCTCTTTTGGTTTACTTCCTTCTTTGTGTGCTAACAAGGCTGTGTTTGTGTATTGCCTGCTGCTAGGCAGCCAACAGGGGGTGCTCACTGCATATTTTGATGAGGGGAAAAACGATTGGATTCAAAATAATCTTCAGTTTTCCTTTTACTTTCAATGCAAAAGTAAAGACTATAGTTCTCACACACAAAGGTTTTGCAAATGTGTTCAGAAGCAACGTGAGGAAATGTCCAGGTCAGGGAAGGAGGCCTTAGGCAGAGCCAGTATTTATACATGAAATGGGGATTTGAAGTTCCCAGGGACTTGGGTGCCTGAATGATTTGGGTCATTGATCATCAATTACACCTAAATTTTCTGGGCTATAATGACTAAATTTATTGGACAATTTATCAGCTTCTCACTTTGTGCTCGTGGACACAGAGTGAATAGTCAGAAAATATGTTCTAATTTTGCTTTCCCCCGTTACTCTGGAGCGTCTCTTAGCATTCAGTTTCGGCTGCTCCACGTACAGGAAGCAGAATGGAATCCTGTATTCCCACCAACAGTTTCTCCTAAGAATAAACTTCTTGGTGTCAAAATGGCAAATGAAAATAATAATGACACTTTGGGGTATATACAATTTTAAGAACAGTCATACATTATAAGATCAAGGAAAAACTGGGGAGGTGTTAGAATTTGAAAGTAACTCTTATCTACTTTGATTCAGATTCAGTTTCAATTGAGAAAACTCCTAAAAATAAAACAACATGTAGCCTATTCAAATATTGTTTGATTTTCATGTTTAAAAGGTCAAGCTCTAAACTTGAAAGGAGTTTAAAAAGAAGTTGCTTGAGCTCCAAACAAATGCTAGCAGAAACAAGTTATTTTTAATTATTTGCTTCTAAAGACAGATAAAAAGAGATCAGACATAACAAGCTCTCATTAGAAGAAAATATGGTATATGGCAAGCCCTGTAAAATGTATCAGGATCTAACATTAAGAAATACCCAAATTCATGGCTATATATTGAGATTTTTAAAATAGTTAACTATAAAAATAGTTAATATTGCTTACTGTTGATCACACTAATAAATAAGGTTTCCTATAGAATTATTAAAGCCTTCTTTTTGATTTACACAGCAAAGACTTCAGTAAGAGTGATGGCATTGCTCATTATTCAACAAACACCACAGAAAAAATGTGCATCTTAGACACATATTTTCTTCTCTCTTTCTGAAGCCCAAACAACTTCCAGCTGAAAGACATATTTTGATTAAGATAATATTTTTCCCTAATCAATATTTTTTACCTCTGGGTTATTACTTCCTTGAAGGCTTCTCTGACTGTTTTTTTCTTTCTTTCTAAATTAGTCCATGTAGTTTATGAGAAATCATCAGCACTGCCATACGCTGCCGTTTACATTAAATCTTTCCCTTCATATTTACTGTTGGGTGGCAAGGTTTGTCTCTAGCCTTTATGGTTTGGCATCAAATCTTGAAATGTGTATTTTATACTTAATTGGAGTGGGGATAGGAGCACAGGAGCAGAATTAACCATTAATGAAATAAGACTCCTCTCGACCAACATTCACACTTCCAATTTGTTTGGCAACGTGCCTGAACACTGCTTGGTGTGAAACCACAACCGGGGTAGTGTGCTTGTTTCGAACATGGGCCTGGAATTGTGTGGTATTAGATCTGTGTCAAATCGCTGTAAAAGTGTCTAAAGGCTTACTCTGGATTTCTGTACTTATTGCGTTACATCCGGGTGATAAGTACTTTGTAGACCAGCACTGGTCCGTGAACCACACTTGAGGAGCCCTGGAGTGCTCCAAAAGAGCAAAGAGAAAAGTGCTTGTCCTTTGGTTTTGTGGCTCCAGTCTACCCTGCAGTGTCCTGTTTCCCCAAACATTCAGTGGCTGCACATCTCTACACAAACCACCCACCTCACCCTAGCGCACATGTGCACACACACACACATACACACACACAGTGGTGAGGACTAAAATTAAGCTTCAATGTTATGCGCTGCCTTGATATCTGGTAAAACTGGAACAACTTTGAATCACTTAACCACAAGCTCCCATCCTCATGGAGAAGATCCTCTATTTGCCAGTAAGGTGAATCAGACGCAATTACAACACCCACACACACACACACGCACACACACACACACACACACAGCTCCTGGAAGAAAGGGGTTTAACCTAAGCCTGCGTTCTTAGGACAATGCCTTCAATCACAGTCCTGTCCCTGGACGCTTGCTCTATATATGGGTGTTTGCACTTTAAAATGGATCTCCAGGTTTAGAATCAGAAGATCTCAGATGAAAAGGAATAGCACCAAAAATGCCCTGGCATATTGTTAGCTTTCAAATAAATGTGCGTTCTTTCCTGTTCCTGCAGCAGTAGCATTGTGTGATCCAACATGATTTTGGATGTGTGTATTTTTGTAAAACGTTATATGTATGTTTTTTAAAGGGAGGGTCCTTCTTAAAATTATGGTTAGCTAACAGTGACTGATTCATTCTGCCTCATTTTCCCACTGAAGCATCCATGAAATTAAACCAAACCAAACCCAAAAAACCCCGCAGCACTGCAGTTGCACTGTACGCAGGGAAAGGTTGGTGTCCTGGCAGGAGCAGAAGCTGAGATACTGTGGGTGAGAAGAATCAGGCACATCTCCCCTGCCCTTTCATTCTGCCCACCCTCATTTGTCTTCCATCTATCCAATTTTAAAAAAAATTGTTTAATTGTAAAATTGACCATCTTACCCACTTTTAAGAATACAATTCTGGGTAGTACACTCACATTGTGTAATCAATCTCCAGAACGCTTTATCTTGCAAAATGGAAACTCTGTACCCATTAGACAATAACTCCCCTATCCCCTCATCCCTCACCCCTGGCAAACACCATTCTATTTTTTTGTCTCTATGAGTTACACTATTCTATGTACCTCATGTAAGTGGAATTGTACAGTATTTGTTTTTTGTTTTTTGGTTTTTTTTTTTTTTTTGTGCCTGGCATTGCATAACTTTATGGTTCATCCATGTTGTAGAATGTGTCATAATTTATTACCTTTGTGTGTCATAATTTCTTTCCCATTGTATATATGTACCACACTTCATTCATTTGCCAATGGACATGTGGGTAGCTTCCACCTTTTGGCTACTATGAATAATAAGGCTGCTGTGAACATCAGTGTACAAACATCTCTTCAGATCCTGCTCTCAATTCTCTTTTTTTTTAGAATCTTGCTCTGTCACCCAGGCTGGACCACGATCTCTGCTTACTGCAACCTCTGCCTCCTGGATTCAAGCAATTCTCCTGCCTCAGACCAGCAAGTAGCTGGGATTACAGATGCGTGCCACCATATCTGGCTAATTTTTTATATTTTTAGTAGAGACAGGGTTTCACCATGGTGGCCGGGCTGGTCTTGAACTTTTGACCTCAGGTTATCCACCCGCCTCGGCCTCCCAAAGTACTGGGATTACAGGCGTGAGCCACTGCACCCGGCTAGATCCTGCTCTCAATTCTTTTGGGTATGCACCCAGAAGTGAAATTGGTAACGCTATTTAAAATTTTGCGAGGAAATGCCATGCTGTTTTTCATTGTCACTGCAAAATTTTACACTCCCACTTACCGTGCACAAAGGTTCCAATTTATCCACATCCTCACCAACACCTGTTCTCTTCTGTTTGTTTGTGTGTGTGTGTGTGTGTGTGTGTGTGTGTGTGTGTGTGTGTGTGAGATGACAGCAGCCATTCTAACGGGCATGCAGTGGTATCTCCCCGTGATTTTGATTTGTATTTCCCTAATGATGGTGTTGGGCAGTTTTTCATGTGGTTATTAGCCATTTGTATATCTTCCTTGGAGTAGTGTCTATTCAAGTCATCTGCCTATTTTTAAATTTGATTGGCTGTTATTTTTTGTTGTTGAGTTGTAGTTCTTTGTATATTCTGGATATTACTCCCTCATTAGATAGATGACTTGCAAATTTTTTCTCCCATTTCATGAGCTGTCTTTTGACTCTGTTGACTGTATCTTTGATACATGAATAAGTTTTAAATTTTGATGCAGTTCAATGTATCTATTCTGTTTCCTTTGCTTGTCTGTGCTTCTGGTATTATATCTAAGAAATCATTGCAAATCTGATGTCATGAAGCTTTTCTCCTATGTTTTTGTCTGATAGTTTCCCTGTTTTACCTCTATATTTATGCCTTTCATTCCTGTTGAGTTAATTTTTTAATATGGTATAAGATTAAAGTCCATGTTCAGTATGTTAACTATTTGAAAAATGGAGAACAAAAGTCTTTATCTCTTATCTAGTACAACAAAATACAATACAAGTGGAGTTAAATGAAATTTTTAACATTAAAAAATTAAATGCAATACTGTACAGGCAAATGCAGTTAATTAGTCTTAGTATGGAGAAGGACTTCCTAATTATATATGCACATAAAAAAGAGATAGGATAGATTTGATAAAAAATAAAAATTATGTGCATTCAAAACTCTTTTTAAAAAATCCCACAGATCTATCAGAAAGTGTTAATCTTTAAAAAGATCACTCACGAGGTAGTAGGAAATCATTCCAAAGGAAAGGAGGAAAATTCACAAAAGATAACTTGAAATTGCCATATAAACCTATGGGAAAAAAATGTACCATTTTGTATTCACAGAAATGTAAAATTAAAATAACATTAAATTGTTACATTTTGCTTGACATATAGGAAACTGATTTTTATCATGTGAACACCCAACACCAGAGTGAATTTAGGGAAAACCTCTTGGGTATGGCTGAGGATTAAATATTGCGTAGACTTAGTTTATACTCCCAGTAGAGAAGATCAGTGGCGGAACTGCATTTTAGGTGAGGAAACAAGATAGTTAAGAGTTTGCAAATACCAGCAAGGAACAGGGCAGTAGCTAAGAACAATGTCAGGGCACGCGCGGCTGGCTGGATGTGCCTCAGTCAGGAGTCTCAAAGCAGAGAACTGCTAGCTCCTTTTCATAAAACAAATCTATTGTATAATTTATTTATCTCAAACATGTGTGAGTTAGTTGTAGACTTGTGTCTCAGATTATAATGATATGAATACCTGTCCATATGAAAAATGTCAGTGGTACTTTAAAAAAGGGATCATTCTTTGATCATGGGATGAGATTACAGGTGTGGGTTTTTGTTGTTGCTGTTACCTCCGCCAGTACAGGCAATTCTCTTTGTAAAGTGCCTTGCACAGCATTGGATTTAATTAGATGCTAAAATACGCTTTTTAGTGATGAAGAGAAAATTAATTATTCTACTTACAAAAATACATGTCTTTTTGACTAGAATATATACTCAAAGGTTTCAGGAAAATTGTATAGGCAATTTCTGCATTGTGTACCAGCTGCTTTAGGTCTAAAATGTAGTATCTCATGTCTTTTGAAGTCAATTTTAAGCTCAGTGGAACAAGTTTGTATCATCTCAAAATAAAAATCAAAAACTCTTCTGTTCAGAGACTAAAAATGACATTAAAACAACAGTAGAATTACGGCTATGCCAGTCCTCTAACCACTGATTCTTCTGTTTCCATGACGTAACTGTGATTCTGGCCCATTTGTTTTGTATTTAAGACTTGGCATTGGCATCTTCCTGCCTCCCTAAATAGGCATGCCTGTGAGTATAACAAATGTGACTCTTTAGGATTTATATAGCTCTAATTTGTCTACCCATGCTCATTTACATTGTCTTTACAGAAGCCTATCAGACCAGGCTCAGTTTCTGTGACAGGTATTTCAAGAAAAATTATGCAAACAAAATACAGTGGCCCAAGAGCCTGTGTTTCTTCTCCATCCAAGGCTGAATCCTCACACAGTTGGGAATTGTGTGAGATGGAAGGGACTTTCTGAGGACAGAGAGCCTTTTGGGAAACATGTATGTGAGGTCACCTCTTTTGTTGTTGCTTCCATAATTTTTTACTCGGTAGAGTTATCTGAATGCAGTACTTGCAAACTCAAGTACCCAAAGGGGTCAGGCAGTGGACAAAAGTGAGTGGTGTGTCTGGAGTCAGTCACAGTGAGAACTGGAGAGCACTGGCCTCACTGGAAGGGGCAGTTGGTGATCAGCTCTCGTCCTCAGATGCTACCCCTGCTGGAATGCAGACCCCGTGTGGCCACACAGTCAGTGTTCTTATGAGAAATGTTGTTATTCAGACGTGAACAACTACAAAAGTGAACAACAGAAACAAAAATTGTGGGTCAGAGTATGTCATTAAGATGTGGCTGGTGACTTTCCAGTGTGTGACCCTTGCTTAATGTCATGTCAGGGTCCCTTGGCCTGAAAAGAACCCAGCAGTCTGCTTAACTGTTTCCGAGAAACAATAGTACTTGATTCCTAGAGTTTTGTTCTAGGCTTTGTAGCTGTGGGAAGTCTGTGTGTGCAGTTTAGTCTCCTCAGTAAAATGGGGTTATTAATACCTTCCTCCCAAATTTTTGTGAGACCTCATTTAATCCATAATGTACAGACCCGACCTGTTATTTCTCTTCTCTCTTGGTGAGTACCTTAGTCACTTAGCTTCTGCCTCACTAATTGACTATATGTTCTCATTCTCTTCACTCACTGTGGTCATTCTAATCCTCTACCTTTCCTCTTGCTGTACCCCTAGTCTGGAATGTTCACCCCACCTATTTTACCCATTCTAAATATCCAACGAGATAGAATTCACTTCCCTTTTTGCACAAAATCTCCTTGCCATATTCCACCCCATGCTGATTTCTATAAACTTATTTCATTAATTTTCCTTTTATAATTTCAGTTCCAGGGACAAAGTAGCATTTATTATAGCATTCATTCAATGAATAAAGCTTTTAAACTCAAAACTAGACCATCTACCAACCTGACTATCTCAGAGTAACTGTTCTCTAGTTGTGCTGTGTATCTGAACCAAGTTTTTCTAACTAAATTTAAGACTTCTCATGAGTAGGGCTACAATTTTGGTTCTTCTTTCAAATAGTCCATAAAGCTTAATGTAATGCTTTCATAATAATGAGCCCTACAAAATGTGGATGGAATAATTTAGATGTTTATATCTAAGGAGGAAAAGTTACTTAGAGCAGACTGTCGTCTGATCTTTCTTCAAGCTTTATCATTCAGATCATCATGATTATCAAAAGCATATACAAAGTAAAGCAGGCTGTTTGTGAAGGATCTTGTAATGAGTGTTTCCCTCCTTTGACAATCAAGGGTGATGTTTATCTGCTGTTGGTACCAAGATTAGGGGATGCCAAATATGTGTTAAGTTTATTATATCCTTAGAGTACGTATAAAAAGTAATGCAAAATTTTCCCAAACTCACAATGGATCCAGGCTCACAAAATTCAACGGTAACAAGATTTAAGGTATAGCTAGGTGTGGTGGCTCACACCTATAATCCCAGCACTTTGGGAGGCTGAGCCGGGAGGATCACTTGAGCCCAGGAGTTCAAGACCAGCTTGGGCAACATAGTGAGACCTCATCTCTACAAAAAAATTTGAAAAATTAGCTGGGTGTGGCGGTGCATGCCTATAGTCCCAGGTACTCTGGAGGCTGAAGTGGGAAGATTGCTTGAGCCCAGGTGGTCGAGATTGTAGTGAGCTGTGATCATGCCACTGCACTCCAGCCTGGGTTACAGAGTGAGATCCCATCTCAGAAAACAAAAACAAAACAAACAAAAAGAAACAAACGGCCGGGCGCGGTGGCTCAAGCCTGTAATCCCAGCACTTTGGGAGGCCGAGACGGGCGGATCACAAGGTCAGGAGATTGAGACCATCCTGGCTAACACAGTGAAACCCCGTCTCTACTAAAAAAAAAAAAAATACAAAAAACTAGCCGGGCGTGGTGGCGGGCGCCTATAGTCCCAGCTACTCGGGAGGCTGAGACAGGAGAATGGCGTGAACCCGAAAGGCGGAGCTTGCAGTGAGCTGTGATCTGGCCACTGCACTCCAGTTTGGGCGACAGAGCGAGACTCCATCTCAAAAAAAAAAAAAAAAAAAAAAAAAAAAAAGAAACAAACGATAACAACAACAACAAAAAAAAAAAAAAAAAAAAAAAAAAAAAAGGGAGAAAGGAGGCCTGGCCATCAACTTTGTGCTCTATTGTCAATATTGCATCTCTAATGTACAGATAAATAAGACAAAACCATATAATGTTTGTTAAACATTTGACTTACTAGCTCATTTGCTTAACACCCATGTTTACCAGGTAACTCTTATTTTGACTTATCTGTCCATTAACGTCTTTTTTAGAGCTTCTTTGGCCGCATTGATGCTAGAATTTTGGCTCATGTTATTTTTATTTCTCATTATAAAGCAACAAATTGACAGTTCTGGTGCCTACCTCAGTTTTCAAACGCTTTAGTTTTGCAAAATAGTTTCTTGGGCCTGATCACCCCTGCATGCTGACAAGAGTGTATAATTCAGGTACTCCTCTGAGAGGCCCTGTCCCGATATAGTCAGCCTGGCTGATTTCACTTCTATTGTGTCCATATCCAAATTTCTACATGACACACCAAAATGATGAAATGAACAAGGACAACGCATCTTCTTCTTCATTCTTATCTCCTCAGTAACCTAGTTAGATATATATGCCCCAGTTATTCATTCATTCTACATTTATTAAGCATGCATTATATTTCTAACCCTGTACAATGTGCTGCAGGAGCACATGGTGACTCTACCACAGTTGAGTTCTGGCTACAAGAGAGTTTGGAACTCATCTGAATCAGTTTAGTCATGTGCAACTATTAGGTTCTTTTTGGTAGATATTAGTATTCACTGAAATCAAAGCTCCTACAGAGCTTTAGCTAATCCTCCATGATCTGTTTTATTTTATTTTATTTTTGTTTGTTTTTTTAGAGACAGGGTCTCGCTGTGCTGACCAGGTTGGTCTTGAACTTCTGGCCTGAAGCAATCCTCCTTCCTTGGCTTCCCAAAATGCTAGGATTATGGGCATTAGCCACTCTGCCCAACTGGATTTTTTTTCTTTTTTTCTTGAGACAGAGTCTCACTCTGTCACCCAGGCTGCAGTGCAGTGGCGTGATCTTGGCTTAATGCAGCCTCCTCTACCTCCCAGGTTCAAGCAATTCTCCTGCCTCAGCCTCCTGAGTGGTGGGGACTATAGACACCCGCCACCACGTCTAGCTAATTTTTGAATTTTTAGTAGAGATGGGGTTTCACCACATTGGCCAGGCTGATCTTGAACTCCTGTCCTTGTGATCTGCCCACCTCAGCCTCCCAAAGTCCTGGGATTATAGGCGTGAGCCACTGCACCCGGCCCTGGATATGTTTTTAAAGAAATCAAGGTCTAAGAACAAATTCTGTTACATGTATACATTTATTAGACAAACATTTTTAGCAAACAGGCACATAAACCATCACACAATTCATTCTGTGAGTTCCAGAAAGGCCTAGTTCTTGGTTCTTTTGTGCAATCTGCAAACATCTTAAATGGAGGGTTCACTGGAAGCAAGTATAGCAACAGTCCAAAAATAGAATTTAGTTTACCTAGTAATTGGCAACAGTCAACCATTGGCCTTTAAAATTGGTACCGGAGTCGTGTCCTAGGTGCCATCTCAAAGGCTTGCGGGTGCATGCAATTGTAGCCTATATATCTAAAGTAATTTACTCAATCCACATATCTCTAGTGCCACTTGTTTAACTAATCTAACCATTTCTAGCATTCTTTACGCTAATTATCAAGTCAGTAATTTCATGAACACAAAGTCATTTCAATACTCAATATGTAAATTAGCAAAGTTTCTAGTTTTGGTTGAAGATAAACATACGTAGTCCCTGGGTAACTGTGGCCTTTCTGATTAAATGCTAGCTGATCTCTCTCTCTCTGTATAAATTTCTAATTAGGATAAGTAACAGCCCTGAAGGTGTAGATTAAAATTAATACACACATTTATTTATATCACGCTGTCTGTGCTAAAGTATTTTTAAATGAATTATAGACATGATAACACAGGGCTTTCAGACATACACAGATTTTTAGGGTTTTAAAAAAATGTTGTTTTAAGGTCCAGGGTACATGTGCAGGATGTGCAGATTTGTTACACAGGTAAATGAAGATATACAAAGTTTTAATAACATTTCTGTTTCTCCAAATAGTATTCATGCAAAAAAAAAAAAAAAAACTTTCAGAAGAATGGAGTTTTGGCCCTTTCTCTAAAATGATCTGTATTAAATATACTCCTTAATGATAACACTAGTGGGAATGAGAAAAATGTTCTTGTAAACCTACTTATTTATTTATTTTGCTTTTTATTTTCAGTTTAAGCTGGCAGACCTGGTGGAAAGTCCAAATTCCTCTTAGGGTAAAATTTTTGATTTTGAATGGCAAATAACCTGTTTGGCACTAAAAGTCGGTAGGGCATGGCCTGAAGAGTTAAGATCAAGGCCAATGAAGTTAATTATGTTGCTTTTCAAAGTAACTGGAATTTTTTCCTCTGGATAAAAAGAGTTTTTGGGAGAATCTAATCTGACAGTGGAAGTGGGAGGCAGAAAGGGAGGGATGGAAAAGACGTGTCATTGGCTGAGGGAGAGGACCCAGGAAGATGGAAGCAAGTGAAGTTTGGAGGGAAGGACCCACAGAAAATGATCTGCAGTAGAGATGACCTTCGGATCTTAGCACAGTGATATCTAATTCTCAGTTTTATGTGGTTGCCAATTCTAACCTCTCTGTATGTAATTCACTTCTGTTAGCCTAAGCCTTCAATAAAATGCCTGCTACACAGAACAGCTGTGGTTAGTGGCCCTTTGAGAAAAGGAGCGAAGAGAGGTGGGGTCGGGTATGGGGTAAGGAAGTTCAGAGAGAGGACAGCAGCCCAGGTATTGACCAGTAAGTACAGTGATTGAGAATCCAGAAGGAGCATAAATCCAGAATGGGAGGGGTGCATGAACTGGTAAGGTCCCTCTAGGAATGCCCTAAAATCTTGGGGAAGGCTTGAACTTTCTGTTGTGCATATCAGATAGACTGGTGCCATCTTATTTCAGATATTAAAGGAAAGAGTGACCCCAGGAGACTGGAAGACTTGGGGACTTCTAGACCCAGAAGCTGGTATTAAATAAAAGCAGATCCAAACCTAGAATGCATCTTTTGACATCTAGCTGATCCATTTGTCACATTTTGTCTTAGACAACTAAGCAACTTGAACTTACAGCAAAATACTGGGAAAAGTTTCATCCAACATTGACTGTACCCGAATGCAGGAAGTTTATTCAAGGAATTTTAATTTATTTAACCAAGAAAGTAAACTGCTTTCTTACACTGGATGTTTACTTTTTAAAAACAGGAGCAAAATTCTTCCCATAATTAAAAATATGCTATTATTTAAAAATATTTTGAGGCTAAATTACTTGATGTTTAAAGCAAGATCATAACACAAATCATAGCTGCTGAATCTTAATGCTCTGTCCAGGACCATGGGTCTGGCACTGTGTTAAAGATACACAGAGAAAAGACAGTTGCTGCCATATTAAGCTCTTGCTAGTGGGAAGGTAAGTACTACTGATTTTCGTGGAATTTGATTAGTCTTTTTTTTTTTTTTTTTTTTGAGACAGAGTCTCACTCTGCCACCCAGGCTGGAGTGCAGTGGCCGGATCTCAGCTCACTGCAAGCTCCGCCTCCTGGGTTTAGGCCATTCTCCTGCCTCAGCCTCCTGAGTAGCTGGGACTACAGGCGCCCGCCACGTTGCCCGGCTAGTTTTTTTTTTTTTTTTTTTTTTTTTGTATTTTTTAGTAGAGACAGGGTTTCACCGTGTTAGCCAGGATGGTCTCGATCTCCTGACCTCGTGATCCGCCCGTCTCAGTCTCCCAAAGTGCTGGGATTACAGGCTTGAGCCACTGCGCCTGGCCTGATTAGTCTTTATTTAACATGGGCATTCTTCCAAAAGTTAGTAAGATGGTTTTGAGATCATAAAATACATCTTCCTCTAACATGTATCTCAATAAACTTCTTTGCACTGTGGATATTCTGGTGAGGTCCAATCTTAGATTCCAATTCTGAGGAGGCCATGTTTGCCTTATAAACAAAAGTTTAATCATCAACAAATCATTTTTAGGCATCTACTCCAAGGTGTTATGATTGTTCTGTAGGTCACTGATCATTTGAACTCTCCATTGATCTTAGTTGGGTTTTAACATGTCAAAAAACACTGCACTAGGGCCGGGAGCGGTGGCTCACACCTGTAATCCCAGCACTTTAGGAGGCCGAGGCAGGCGGATCATTTGAGATCAGGAGTTCGAGACCAGCCTGGCCAATATGGGGAGACCCTGTCTCTACTAAAAATACAAACATTAGCTGAGAGTGGTGGCATGCCTCTGCAACCCCAGCTACTGAGGCAGGAGGCTGAGGGAAGAGAATCGCTTGAACCCGGGAGACGGAGGCTGCGGTGAGCCGAGAACACACCACTGTACTCCAGCTTGGGCAACAAAGTGAGACTTCATCTCAAAACAAAAACAAAAACACTACACTGATTGTACTGTTTATTTGTTTGTTTATGAAATTTGATTGTTTTTGTCTTATAGGTACACTGAAGGTTTGTTCCTACAAATTCAGCACCCACAGAACATTAAAAAGGAGGACTGGAAGCTCAATTGAGTTTCTAGGATGTGAATGATATAATCCAAATAAATGCCAGGGAAAGTTACGTCCAATGTTGGGGTGTGATGCATGGGATATGTGTTAGTTACAAGGTGGAGGGCAATTTAATACACTAAATCTGAGTAAACATTTAGTGTTGTGGCTTTTAGAACAGAAGTGGGAAGACTGGAAATTATGAAACAAGATATTTGTGGATGAATATCTGAGTCGGTATTTTGAGGCAGAGGATGCAGGGGAAGATCTGCAAAGATTTCTGGGTAAAAATGTGAAGTAGATGATTCATGTTCTATTGTTCCTTTATGGTTTGTTGTCTACACCATTCTTTGATGCCAATATTCTTTCTGCACCATCTGACCACCCTGGATGAATACCATTGTAGTAACAAAAGGGTTTAAGAGTCAGATTTCAAATTCAAGATCCACTACCTCCTATGCTATCTTTGTGAAAAACATGTTACCTCTTTTAGTCTCAATTATTTTATCAGTAAAATTATCACATTGAATTGAAAATTTTGATCAAAATTACTCTGCTTCATAGACTCTCACATATGATTGATTATAAGACACACATTATTTTATGTACAACTAAGGAAAAAAAACACTGCCAGTTAAACTATAACACCATCAACTGTAAGATGTATCCTGATTTCAGAGATGCTAAAATGTAAAATGTTTGAGTCAGTGAGACACAACAAGTGAAATATTTAATGTCACTGTCTTGTAAGCCTTAAAGTACTATACAAGCATATTACTTATTATTATTTATACATTGAAATGTATAATAAATGAACTCGATGGATACACAGAAATGATTGACTTTTATCTAATTCTGGCACAAGAGAATGAGGAGCTATCCTCAGAAACTTGAGAGGGCAACGACTTTAGGAAACATCACATTAAAGTTTGCCTCATAAAATTGAAAATAGATCAAAAGATAAATCTATTCCTACTGAGCCATTATATTCCACAATGAAAATTATGTACATTTTAGAACATAAATATCTAAGTCCTATCACTTATAAGATCAGATCATCCTTTTATATCTCTCCCCTAGAGGAAATGGGTCAGATTCAGAGCACCAGATTTTGCTATCTTCACCTTGAAAGTTCATCCTGAAATAAATGGTGAAATTAGTTAGCTAGCACTCAATCTTTGGGAGTGCAAAGTAAAATTCTATGTTATTTTTCATGTCCTGGACTATTGATATAGCTTCATGTGAGAAATATTCCACATCACTTGTTTTGCTAAGGGAAAGGGAAAACAAACTTTAGCAATAGAACTAGAGCATGCAAGTGGTAAGTGACTTTAGGGCCATTTAAGAACTTTTACTGGTAGTTAACTTTCATGTAAGGACTTTTCTTAGTCAAAATGTGGAGAGGAAAATAGCAGACACAGAATTTTTAAAAAGAGGTATTTAGAGAATAGAATACTCACTAAAAAGTCCCCTGATCCCTTAAATTTATGAGTACACGTCTACTTCTTAAGTACTGGAGACGTACTGATTCCACTGATAGAGTATCCAAATCTAGAATATAATAGAATGATACAAAGTGGTTTTTAATTTTAAAAACTCATGTACATATGTCACATATGTCAGCCAGCATATTTCTTTTATTATTATTATTAATTTTTATTTTAAGTTCCGGGTTATGTGTGCAGGATGTGCAGGTTTGTTACATAGGTAAACGTGTGCCATGGTGGTTTGCTCCACCTATCAACCCATCACCTAGGTGTTAAGCCCAGCATGCATTAGCTATTTTTCCTAATGCTCTCCCTCCCCCGACCCCACTGCCCTACAGGCTCCAGTGTGTGCTGTTCCCCTCCCCATGTCCATGTGTTCTCATCGTTCAGCTCCCACTTACAAGTAAGAACAAGCAGTGTTTGGTTTTCTGTTCCTGTGTTAGTTTAGTCAGCAGGGATATTCCTGCACATCACCAACAGCTAAAGCATGTCCTGAAAACCAGTCTCCACAAGATTAAGGAATTCTCTAGTTTCTTTTCTCTGACCTTAACTACTACATAGCTCCCCTTTACAACCTGATTCATGGTGGAGGGCATAGAAAATGATCACTTTGAACATCTGACCAAGACACACAGCTCAGTCTCAAACTTTCCCTGGGTTAAAACTATGGCTTGAAGGTGGGAGCTTAAGAAAGCTTTTTTAAGCCTGGATTTTTTCATCAAAATGTTAATAGCTTTAGATGCGAGATGGGTAAGTAGAGGAGGGTGAGGAGTTGAAGGCAGAGAGGCTTTACTGTTTTGCTCTGTATTTTAAAAAATAATTCCTTACATTGAGAAATTACTGTTTATACAATTTCTTTAAAAAATTAATCATTACCTGGCCAGGCGCAGTGGCTCATGCCTATAATCCCAGCACTTTGGGAGGCCGAGGTGGGCGGATCATGAGGGCAGGAGATCGAGACCATCCTGGCTAACGCGGTGAAACCCTGTCTCTACTAAAAATACAAAAAAATTAGCTGGGCATGGTGGCGGGCACCTGTAGTCCCAGCTACTCGGGAGGGTGAGGCAGGAGAATGGTGTGAACCCCGGGAGGCAGCACTTACAGTGAGCCGAGATTGCACCACTGCATTCCAGCCTGGGCGACAGAGCAAGACTCCGTTTCAAAAAAAAAAAAAAAAATTAACCATTCCCTGATGAGTAAGTATGGAGCAAAATTAGAGAAAAAATATTTGTTGATATAACAATAGTGGATGTATATATACTTAACGGAACTTTAAAATGCACAAGAAAAAAACTTACATCATTGACAAATTCAAAATTACTGATGGTAATTTGATAACCTTTTCATAAATGCTTAAGTATGTGAATTTTACTACAGGACTGAGTGAAGGGGGACAAATGCAGAAATGAAAACAAAGAAAAAAGGATTTGTTTTTAAAAAGGGGTAGGGGGCTCCTTGTTTCTAGTGAGCAAAGGCAGCCCTGAGCTTCTACAGCCCTTCCTATTTGTTGGGTAGAAAGAGCAGGGAGGAGGAGGTAAGGATCTGTCAGTTGCTTGATTGATCACAAGTTCACATGATTGCTAACAAGCTTCAGTTGTGCCTGTAGATAATCACAAGAAACACTGACCCCAGGAGGTAACGGCCCTCAGTATTCCTTCTGCGTGGCAGACACAGCTTGTCAGTTTGCCAACAACCTGCATTCATGAGAATAGTTTGCTGTTTGCTCATATAGCCTCCAGTGGTATACTGAGTTGGTCATGACCCTCATTATTTCGGTCTCCAACCTAAGTAGACAACAAAATTAGGAAGGATATAAAAGATTTGAATGATACTATCAACCAACTTAACCTAATTGGCATTTAAAGAACACTACACTCAACAATTGAAGAATACAATTGACCCTTGAACAACAAGGGTTTAAACTACTTGGTTCACTTATACACAGGTTTTTTTTAAGAAGAGTTACACTGAGTGTGCCTGCCTCTTCTGTCTCCCCTTTGACCTCTGAGACAGCAAGACTAACCCCTCCTCTTCTTCCTCCTCAGCTTACTCAACATGAAGTCAATGAGGATAAAGACCTTTACAATGATCCACTTCCACTTCATGAATAGTAAATATATTTTCTCTTCTTTATGATTGTCTTAATAACATTTTCTTTCCACTAGTATGCTTTATTGTAAGAATACAGTGTACAATATACATAACATACAAAATATGTGTAAGTTGACTGTTTTATTGATAAGGCTTCTGATCAACAGTTGACTATCAGTAGTTAAGTTTTTGGAAAGTCAAAAGTTATACACAGATTTTCAACTGTGTGAGGGATCGGTGTTCCTAACCCCTGAATTATTCAAGGGTCAACTGTGCATTTTACTTTCAAGTGTACATGGAATGTGTAACAAGGTAGACTATATGCTGGACTACAAAACAAGTCTGAATACATTAAAAGACTGACATCACACAAGATATGTTCTTTAACCACAACAGAATTAAATTAGAACAGAAAAAAAAAACCCAGATATCTGAAAAGTCTTTAAATATTTGGGAGTTAGGTAACACACTCCAAGTAATCAATGGGTCAAGGAAGAAATCCAAGGGAAATTGCAAAATATTTCATATGAAATTGAAAACATCAAATTTTGTGAGATGTGCAAAAAGCAGTCCTTAGAAAGTTTTTCTCTCTAAATGTTTATATTGGAAAAGAAAGAAGGTTAAAATCAGTAATCTAAATTTCCACTTAATGAAGTTTCAAAACAAAAGTAAAATCCAAAATAAGCAGAAAAAGTGAAATAATAAAGATGATAATAATAGAATTTTTAATTAAATGGAAAATGAATAAACAATAGAAAATCAGTGAAACCAAAAGCTGGTTCTTTGAAAGGATCAAAGCCCAATAAATTTCTAAATAGACTCATAAAGAAAAAAAAAAGAAAACATAAGTTATCAATATCAAGAATGAAAGAGAGACATGACTACAGATCCTATAGACATTAAAAGGATCATAAGGAAATAGTATGAACATGTCAGTAAATTGGATAATTTAAATAAGTCCTTTAAAGACACAGAACACCAAAACTGACACCTGATAAAATTAGTCCCAATACATTCAATCACTTGAGAGATACAAATATTGTACTCCATATAATACCTTTACTTATTCTTCAGAACTCAGCTTAAATATCCCCTCAAGAGGTCTTACTACTACCATAATATTTAATAAAAATATTGAATGCATAAAACATTTATAAACATGTTCACGTTTATGTTAGTCTGCTCAGGCTACCATAACAAATACCACAGACTGGCTGGCTTAAACAACAGACATTTATTTTTCTCAATTCTGGAGGACAGAAGTCCATGATCAAGGTTCCTGCAAATTCTATTTCTGGCAAGCACTTTCTTTCTGGCCTGTAGACAGCTAACGTCTCATTGTGTACTCACTTGGCTTGTCCTCTGTGCCTGTGCAGAGAGAGAGAGAGAGAGAAAACACGCTCTCTGATATCCCCTCATCTTCTTATAAGGACACCAGTCCTACGGGATTAGGGCCCCCTGATTATGACTTCATTTAACCTTAACTACCTCCATAAAGGCCTTATCTCCAAATACAATGACACCGGGGTTGGGGCTTCAACATACAAATTTTGTGAGGATACAATTCTGTTTATAACAATAGGATATAAAGAAAAATAACGTAATGAGCACCTGGAAACCACCACCAAGTTTAAGGAGGAAAGCATTACCTACCTTAACTTCGAAAACCTGCCACTACCCTTTCACAATCTCTTCCCTTTATATCCCCACTCAGAGCTAGCCATTATCTTGAATTTTGAATTTATCATTGTCTTCCTTCTACGTTTAATACTACCACATGTTTGCTCACCTAAATAATAAGATGCTATAATAAATTTGATGTAAATGGAACCATACTGTAATTTTTCTCAGACTTATTTCTATTGTTCAACATTATGCTTCTGAGATGCATCATTTTGTTGTGTGAAACTCTAGTTAACTCATATTTTTATTCTATGTAATAATTTACTATTTATGGACATTTGGGTTGCTTCCAGTTTCTTGCAGTTAAAAACAGTGTTGCCATAAACATTTTTGTAAATGTCTTTTGGTGGACAATTGCAAGAATTTCTCTAGACCAAAGGTTGGCAAACTTTTCCTGTTACAGGCCAAATAGTAAATATTTTTCACTTGAGAGCCATGTGGTCTGTGTTGTAACTATTTGACTCTGCCTGTATACTGTGAAAGCAGCCGTAGACACTACATGAACAAATGGACATGTGTATATTGCAATATAACAAGACTTGGGCTAGATTGGGCCCTCGGGGCACAGCTCATTGGCCCCCCCAGTCCAGATTATAAACCTAGGAGTGAAATGCTGAGTCATGTTAAGTGTATATCTACTTTCTACTAGAATAAATAATGCCAAGTGGTTTTCCAAAGTCATATCAATTTATACTCCCATTTGCTTTTTAGAAGAGTTCTAGGTACCCTACATCCTTGCAAGACTTGAAAATGTTAACATTTTTCCTTTTTGCTAATCTGAAGATGTGACATGGCATCCGTGACTTAAAATACATTTCCTTGATTACTAATGATATTAAGCATCTTTTCGTAAGTTTTGTCTTTGGTGAATTATTTGTTGAAATGATATCCCCATTTTCTAGTGGGCTGTTTTTCTCATTGTCATTAATTTGAAAAAGTTATTTACATATTACAGATTTTCATTCTCTTCCAGTTGTAGTTCTGAAAACATCTTTTCCCATTTTGTGGCTTGTCATTTTACTTTCCTATTGGTGAAGTTTGAGAAATGGAAGGTCACAAGTTTTTTTTTTTTTTTTTTTGAGACGGAGTCTCACTCTGTCGCCCAGGCTGGAGTGCAGTGACCGGATCTCGGCTCACTGCAAGCTCCGCCTCCCGGGTTTAGGCCATTCTGCTGTCTCAGCCTCCTGAGTAGCTGGGACTACAGGCGCCCGCCACCTCGACCGGCTAGTTTTTGTATTTTTTAGTAGAGACGGGGTTTCACCGTGGTAGCCAGGATGGTCTCGATCTGCTGACCTTGTGATCTGCCCGTCTCGGCCTCCCAAAGTGCTGGGATTACAGGCTCGAGCCACCGCGCCCGGCCGGAAGGTCACAATTTTGATATAGAATTTATCACTCATAACAATTGGTTTTTCTTCTTTGTGTTTAAACTGTCTAGTGTGATAATTAATAGAGACACCTCATTTTTATTTTGATTATAATTTGCATAGGTTATGTTTGTCTGTGTTTTCGTTTTCAAATTTATGTTTCTTATACATAACACAGAGCTGGAATTTGATCTTTTTAGCTAATCTGAAAACACTGTCTACTTTCCTGGATCATTTAGTCTGTTTTGCAGTAATTACAGTTATTTACATAAATGGATATATTTCTATCATCATATTTTATGCCTAATTTGATATCCTACCTTTTGGAGAGGAAATATTTAAGGTGAGACCTCAAGAACAGTAAGGAATTAGTAAGGCAAAGCTGAGGAGACAGCATTCCAGGAAGATGATGTAGTGTTTGCAAAGCTCTTGCAGAAAAGATCTCAGCACATTTTAGTAATTGAGCGGAAGCCTATTCAACTGGAGATTAGTGAGCAAGAGGGAGAGCTACAAGGGAAGAATTTTCAAAACTAGTCAGGGAAAGTTTTCGAGTGGTGAACTGTTCTGCACTGAATTGTGTCCCCTGCAAAATTCATGCCAAAGCCCTAATCCCTGGTATCTCAGAATATACCTGTTTGGAGATAGTGCCTTTAAAGAGTTCATTAAGATAAAATGCAATAATGACTGGGCCTTAATCCAAAGACTGGTATCCTTATAAGAAAAGGAAATGAGGGTGCAGACACAGAAGGGAAGACTATATGGAGATACAGAAGATGGCCACGTGCAGGCCCTGAGAAGAAACTAACCCTGCTCACATTTTGATCTTGGACTTCCAGCCTCCAGAACTATGAAAAATAAATGTCTCTACCTAGCCTGTGGTACTTTTTCATGGCAATCCTAGCAAATTAATACAGAGACGTGACATGTTGTGATTCACTTTTTAAAATTTAACTTTTATTACCTTCAGGTAATCATATCAATATTCAAATATGTGTCAAGTAAATTTTCCAGGAGCTACACCATGTGGAGAAGCCACTGGCAGACAGTCCAAAGTGGCTTTTTAATTCTGAAATAGTAGAGGAGTACCAGATGAGAACATTTCCCTTTGCCCTTAATCATGGATGAGCTTGGTAGGAAAAATACACCTCTACAGCATTTAACTTCCTATGCTATAGACTATCTGTTTGAAGTACATTTCATGAAGCAACAGTAGTTAATAAAGTTACAGGATCATGTGTTATATTAGGTAGCTAAGTTCTAACTGATATCTGTGGACTGGCTTTTGTCTACAGTATTGACTTGCTCTCATATTTAAAAGGCATCTGTATATCACATTCTCTCTTTTGGAGGAATGAAGATGGGTGGCCTCAAAGGTTTCCTTCAAATTTAATTTTGGAGGATTCTCCTGCTTCTTTTTTTGTTTGGTTTTGTTTTTTCGAAATGGAGTTTCACTCTTGTCGCCCAGGCTGGAGTGCAATGGCGCGATCTCGGCTCACTGTAACATCCGCCTCCCAGGTTCAAGTGATTCTCCTGCCTCAGCCTCCTGAGTAGCTAGGATTACAGGCACCCACCACCACGCTCAGCTAATTTTTGCATTTTTAATAGAGACGGAGTTTCACCAGGTTGGCAAGGCTGGTCTTGAACTCCTGACATCAGGTGATCCACCCGCTTCGGCCTCCCAAAGTGTTGGGATTACAGGCATGAGCCACCGCGCCCTGCTGATTCTCCCGCTTCTTAATTTACCTTTTTACCATGCCCAACATTAAGGCTACAAGGATTTTTGAAATTGCAAATATTTTCTCATGTAGGAAATATTAACTTTCAGATTCTTATACATAGTTATAGACAAATGCTATTGTCTCAGTTAGCTGTTGCAAAACTAAGATTTCTTGACATCCAATTCACTGTGTTGAACTGTTAAAATAGTCCTTCTCTTTGATGTACTTTCTGCCTGCTGTTCACTGAGACATAATTGTGCCCATAGAGGAAGGCGCATTGGAAGTACTCATAGCAGGATATACTTAAAGGAACTCAAGTTGAATGCAATTACATTATTCAAACTGAAAATCCAGTGAAAAATTTGTTTCAGTGTTCTTTAACAAGTGGGATATCTCATTTGGAGGAAAATGGTACTGATTTGCCATGTATCATGAACTGTGCCTTTAATATCAATAATTGAGTAAAATAGCAAGAGAAGTCTTGGACCAGAGTTTTTCGGAATAGCATCAGCAACTTCAAACACAATGTTAATCATTTGCTCTGGTTGGAACACAAGAAATAATAAAATATCAAAGGTTTTATTTTGAGGTATGGATTCCCTCTAGGTACTGAGAAAGCAGTAGATATTCAGGGTTCAGGTTCAGAAGTAGAGAATCAAGGGATAAAGTTAAGAACGGGTAAACAGCATGAGTTTTGGAGAGTTCAGAAGAGTATATCCAAAAGCTGAAGATTTACACATCTCAAAAAGGATCCTGGTCATACCAAGAACCAAACCAAAAGCTAACCAGAGACGGGGCAAAAGTTGTGAGGAAGTCAAAAGAAGAAAATTACAACATTTAAAGGAAACTAAAAAAAAAAAAAAAAGAAAAGTGAATTATGTGTGGATCTTAGGTGACTGAAAATGTAATAAAGATGTCAATTATCTGAAAATTAATGTAATTCTAACAGAAATATTAGTGACAGGATTCTGATGATTTCTATTCCCTTGGTTGTGCTTTTCAGGAGATAATACATTTTTTAAAGTGAGCCTGAAAAGGAGATTAGAATTATACTATGTTTAAGTGTTGAAATACCTTTGCGTGCTGAATAGCAGGATACACCTTGCGATCTGGGAGTCCATTGTCTTTGTTGGAGACTCCAAGGCCACTGTGATGCACATTTCTGGAGCTCCATTCTCACAGTTTTTGTGACTAGCACTCTCTGGAGTTGGACAGTGCATAACTTAAGCAGGGTGCTAGTCAAGGTGACCCTGCAGATTGAGAAATTTTTGTTCCTTCTTTTTTTCCCAACTCCAAGGAAAGTCTCCTATTCTTTTTTAAAAAACATATTTGCTTTGAATAACTAATGCCTTACCTGAGAGGTCACATCATATTAAAATTTACCTGAGAGGTCAAATACTCAAGATATAGAAACTTCACCAGACCAAAAACAGTGTGGCTTTAAAGCTCTGAAGGTATTTCAAAGCTCTCCACTGCATTAAAGCAAAAACAGCACAAGAAGTCAAGATGTTTCCGAACCCTAGCCAAAACTCTATCTAAAGGGGAATATGAGGTTGGTGTTATTGGAAAACCAGTCATTAGCTGTCCATCACTCAGCTGATTAGGAGTAGCAATGATGCCAGTATTGATTACAGATTGTGCAATCCAAAGGACAGATTTCGGTTTTAAGAAACTCACCAAACCATTAACCTTTGTGAATGAATACTCCTTTGCAAGAATATCTAAATAGGTAATAAAGTACAAAATGTGTAACATAAGATGTGTCTAAACCTTTAGTACTGAAACATGTAAAGTGCAAAATATGTCATATTAAATATCTAAATATATAATTAATATGTAATAAAGTACAAAATTTTTGTTTTTATCTTATTAAGTTCTAAACAATGTTTCATAATTCTTTCAAATAGCAACATTGCAACTCTTATACATATTAAGCATACCACGTAGAGTTCAATGGAGGATGCGCACGTTTTCTTTGATAGAATCAGAGTTTTAACTTAGTGAACACATTATTTCCTTGATTCTGCTGGAGGAACAGAAATGGCGTAGGAAGCATGTATTACCTAGAAGTGTGTTTCAGTAATGTCATCATTAGAAAAATGAAAGCCTGAGTAAATGTTGTACATTAAAGGAGAAAATAAATTTAAATTTCCCCTGTCAAACTTTCCTATTGAACATTTAGATTTTTAAAAAGATAAAATTATTTTTAAGAATAAGATGATTTGGCTGATTAATTTACTAATAAAAATGATCAATTTTCAAATTATTTAAAAACCTGTATCACAAAAATATGAGTGTATAGTTAAAAAGTCAACAGTAAAGAGAAATAGGTGTTCCTCCCTGTATTGCTCCCCAGAAGCAACAGATTTCAAACTCTTTGATTTTTCTCCTGCTATATCGCTGATATTTTCTCTTATCATCCTAGAATAGTCACAAACCCTGATTTCTGGTTTAGTCTACCACAGGGTTTTATTATAATGACTGCATCAGTTAGGTTCCTCAGAAAAGCACCCACTTGGAATATCTATGCACCCTGCCCCGTGGAACAACCACAGAGTCTTCTCTTGTTAGGTAGTCTATTCCAAGTGAGCAACTTTTCAGATCATCCAATTAATGAGTTAGGGTAGCACATATCTAATACCTAAAGATGCCCATCAAGTATTTTGGCTCTTTTTATGAATAGGGGATGAAAGTGGCAGCAGTCTGTTCTTTACTTTGAAGGAAATATCCTGACATGCCCCAGAATGCTGAATGCTCAAAAACCTCCGGTCACCTGCAGGATCATGTACTTTCTGAGATTTACCCACATGTGCCAGCATGCCTGTGTGTCATTGAGTCATCTAGGGTTCCTGATCCTTTCACCAACCCAAATCTTTTCAAAAATATGTCATTAAGATAGTGGACCAGTCTGATGTCTGTGTGTGTGTGTGTGTGTGTGTGTGTGACAGGATCTCGCTTTGTCACCCAGACTGGAGTGCAGTGGTGCACTCATGCCTAACTGCAGCCTCAACCTCCCAGGCTCAAGTGATCCTCCCGCGACAGCCGTCCAAGTAGTGGGACTACAGGCTTGTGCCACCACACCCATTTAAATTTAATTTTAATTTTAATTTTTTTGGGTGTGTGTAGAGATGGGGGTCTTGCTATGCTGCCTAGGCTGGTCTCAAACTCCTGGGCAATCCTCAGTCTGATGCGTTGTCTTGCAGGATTAAACTTGTATTTCTCTATTAATGTGAAGCATGAACTAGCATCTATATACTGTGTAGGATGATATGTGTAGTATGTGTTTACTTCTTCTAAGTCTGTTGTTTTTGTTAAAATAATCAAAGCTTTTAAATCCATATGCTTATTTCTTATCTCATAAGTAGTTATTTTTGTCATTTGTATTAACAAGCTGCAATACCAGATGTCAATGGGGTTATCACTGTCCTTTAAGATCTTGCTAGAATCTCCTCAAAGTCTAGTCTATAGAAACTCTATAGTTTTACCAAGATTTTCAAAAATCTTCAGCAGTGTGCATTCATCCAAGTTACCCATGGCTTTGAGTCATGTCTTCTGCTGAATTTTCAAAATTCATTTTACATTTCTGTCCCAGTGTTTCCCAGACATAAAAAAGACTGCTTCGCCTTAATTCAGCCGTCCTTCAAAGTGCCACTCACAGAGGGAGGAGCAGGTGTCATGTTTCCTGAAGTCTTGGGAGTGTAAAATTGAAAGGTGGTGGTGGGGAGGTGGGAGGTAGTGTTGGGTCCATCTCAGTGCCATAGTGGAGAGCTAAAACCATGCGCTTAAATATATGTTCTTGTGACGCTTCAGTTCTACCCGCTCAGCTCCAGCTTCTCAATGAGGTGCTCAGCCTTTTTTCTTCCCTTCCCTTCCCTCCTACTGATCTGCTCCAATCTTCATACTTAAATTTCTACTCACTGATAAATAACAATTGCTAACCATCATCAAGCACTAGCTATTGGTTCACTTAGGGCTTTCACAACCTATGAGGTAGGTACTATTAACCCCATTTTACAAGTGAGAAAACAGAAGTAGAGAAACACTGAGTAGGCCAGGCATAGAGGCTCATGCCTGTAATCCCAGCACTTTGGGAGGCTGGGGTGGGCGGATCATGAGGTCAGGAGTTTGAGACCAGCCTGACCAATATGGTGAAACCCCAGCTCTATTAAAAATATAAAAATTAGCTGCCGGACGTGGTGATTCACTCCTGTAATCCCAGCACTTTGGGAGGCCAAGGTGGGCAGATCACGAGGTTAGGAGATCGAGACCATCCTGGCTAACACGGTGAAACCCCATCTCTACTAAAAATATAAAAAATTAGCCAGGTGTGGTGGCGGGCACCTGTAGTCCCAGCGACTCAAGAGGCTGAGGCAGGAGAATGGTGTTAACCCGGGATGCTGAGCTTGCAGTGAGCTGAGATTGTGCCACTGCACTCCAGCCTGAGCGACAGAGTGAGACTCCATCTCAAAAAAAAAAAAAAAAATTATTAGCCAGGTGTGGTGTCATGCACCTGTAGTCCCAGCTGCTCAGGAGGATGAGAATCACTTGAATGAGGGAGGCAGAGGCTGCAGTGAGCCAAGATCACACCACTGCACTCCAGCAGCCTGGGTGACAGAGTGAGACTCCGTCTCAAAATAAAAACAAAAACAAAATAAAACACTGAGTAAATTGTCAAAAAAGATATGTTTTATAATTGTCTTTACTTTCCATCTGAAACTGCTTATCAAAGCATTGTTCTAAACAAAAGTAGTTTCTACTTTAGGAGGACGTCTGGTGCTTGTTGGTAAAATATGACCATTTAAATCATGCACCATGTGTATTTAGACAGCCCCCATATTTAACAGGTTCCATTGATCTCTACTTCTTCTTTTGGAGCTCTTGGTGCCAATGCTCCAATTTCCTATCTTGGTTACTTTCAGTGAGTTGTGGAATATTTCTTTGGGTCATTTTTTTTATCACGAATATAGTAATGAAATATATCCAGACACTTTACATGTCTGAGAATATCTCTCTGTTGTTCCCAGAGAAAAACACCATATTGACTGAATGTAGAGATGCTGTAGGCATTACTCTAATATCTTTTTTCATTTTGAATAAAAATCTGATGCCAACTTGAATTTAAAATACTTCCAAATATCACAAAATTACTAATAAAGAGATGCAAAAATGAGAAAGAAATCAGGTATGAAAAATTAAGCAAAGAAGTTACAAGTATCCTTGAGAAGAAAATAAAGCAAATTGATAAGAATCAGAATGTATTAGACTTATAAAAAATTTAGATATAAAACTGACCTAAGATAAAATACTAAGCACATAACCATATGCTTGGAAAAATTAGCTGGGGAGGTAAAGGAAACATCTAGCTTGGATCCCATCATCTACCCAACATGGGAAGAGACCTAGAAGCCCCACGCTATTTTTATTTTCAGTTACTTGATGAGCTTCCCAAGAGAATGGTGGCAGACTGAAGAGCTGCAGATAAAGGAAACAGAAAGGCTACAATCAGTTTTATAGCTACTGGATATAATCTACTCTGAAAAGAAAACAATGCACTAAAGAAAAGGCTAAAATGCAGTAGTAGATCAGAAATTCCACCCAGGGGGATTTGAGCTGTGGCTGTTCTATGTCCCAGTTCTCTCCTCATATAGCCACAAGCAGGTAAGTGATTAAACTCAAATACCAATATCCAGCCCCCACACCACCACTCTTTTTTTTTTTTTTTTTTTTTTTTTTGAGATGGAGTCTCACTGTGTCACCCAGCCTGTAGTGCAATGGCGCAATCTTGGCTCATGCAACCTCCACCTCGCGGGTTCGAGCGATTCCCCTCTCTCAGTCCCTGAGAAGTTGGGATTACAGGCACCCACCACCATGCCCAGATAATTTTTTTTTTTTAGTATTTTTAGAGTAGAGATGGGGGTTTCACCGTGTTGGTCAGTTTGGTCTCAAACTCCAGACCTCAGATAATCTGCCGGTCTTGGCCTCCCAAAGTGCTGGGATTACAGGCATAAGCCACCGCACCTGGCCCACACCAATCATTTTTAAAGGAAAAGATTCAATCAGTGTACAAGCAATGCAGTGTTAAAAGGGAAATTTATAACACTAAACACTCACATCAAAAAATTAGAAAGATCTGAAATTAACAATCTAGCATCACAATTTTAAAACCTGGAGAACCAAGAGCAAACCAACTGCAAAGGTAGCAGAAGACAAGAAATAACCAAAATCAGAGTGGAACAGAAGGAGATGGAGACACAAAAAACCACTGGAGCTGGAGTTCCTCCCCAATCATTTAATGAGGCCAGCATCATCCTAATGTCAAAATCTGGCAGAGACACAATTAAAAAAAAAAGAAAATGTCAGTCCAATATCCTTGATGAACACTGATGCAAAAATCCTCAACAAAATACTTGCAAACTGAATCCAGCAGCAGACCACAAAGCTAATCCGCTATGACCAGGTAGATGTTATCTCTGGGATGCAAGGTTAGTTCGACACATGCAAATAAATAAATAAAATCCCAGCCTCTCTTCATTACGGGTTCCTAAAATCCCATCCCCAGTGTTTTTGTATTAACTTGAGTGCTTACTTTGTTGGCGTTTCTTTTTTTAAAAAAAAATTATGTTTCTCTAACATTCCCCTTTCCAGTCAGACTAGGTTTGCCTTTAATATGTATTGTCAAATAATGTTATATTCCATGCGATCACACTTTTCTATGGAGTTTGAAGTGGAAACCAGCTATCAGAATTACCTATTCAATGAAAGACCCACACATTTGCTGGGACTAGTTCTTCTCCCAGTGGCAAAAGCAACTGCATAGGTACCCCCAAGTTTTTCAGATTCTGACACCTAACCGTATCTGTTAGGCACCAAAGCAATTTGTTTATCCTCAAACCCTGTAAGATCATTTGTGTTTACATAAATAGTAACCATGACAATAGGAAAAGTCTCTCTCCTGAAACATAGCTCCATAAATTGTGGGCTGGCCTAAATATGCAGAAAAGTATATAGAGGAAAAGGATTCATAGATTTAAAAGATTATATGGCCGGGCACGGTGTATCATGCCTGTAATCCCAGCACTTTGGGAGGCTGAGGCAGGTGGATCACGAGGTCAGGAGTTCGAGACCAACCTGACCAATATGATGAAACCCCGTCTCTACTAAAAATACAAAAATTAGTTGTGTGTGGTGGTGGGCGCCTGTAATCCCAGCTACTCAGGAGGCTGAGGCAGGAGAACTGCTTGAACCCAGGAGGCAGAGGTTGCAGTGAGCCAAGATGGCACCATTGCATTGCAGCCTGGGAGACAGAGCGAGACTGTTTCAAAAAAAAAAAAAAAAAAAAGATTACATAATAGATGTTAAATATGTATAGCACAGAAAGAAGGTTCAGATAATACATATTTTAAATAAATGGGACAAAAAAATACTCAAAGATGGAAAATGTAGCCTTCCAACAAATGAAAGTTATCACAGTTATGTATCTTATTTTTGACTGATAAATAAGTAAAACCGAGAATAGTGTTTCGTTTTATGAACTATTAGATTTGTAATTCTAAGTTAAAGTAAGCAAATAATCATATTAATTTTATCTTGAAATAAAATATTAATCATAGGAGAAAAGAGATACCAGAGATAGAAGTACAAAATAAAGAAGTCAAGGAAAATCTGTACTCTTAACATTTTGAATTGGAAATATCAGTGTGAACTTGTGGTTTTTCCTACCTTAAAAATTTTTTTCTGGCTTTGACCACTGAAATGACATATTATCAGTGGTTCTAAATACCATTTTTCTCTAAAAAGAACCTAGGACTGGTGTAGGAAATGAACAAAAAGATTCTGGAACATCTTGTTGGCACAAAGAGCAAGGAAGCTATCAGAGGCTAATGGGATCATGTCAAAGTACACAAGCCAGCTTGATGGGCTCCCATGGCAAAAGATGTGACAATCTGAGCATCAATGAGAATAATGATTGCAATTGTTTAAAACTCACTGAAAATATAAAAATCTATGAGTTATTAGTGATATTTAAAAAAAGAATAGAAAAGAAATAAGACATAACTCATTGTTACTATATTGGAAGTTGCTAGGGCACAAACTCATTACTGTGAAAATTGATAATGAAAGGAAAAGAATTGAGCATTTATTCTGCCTTTGCAAGCACGAACTGTGTTTCACAGGAGCAAATGTCCTTAGTGAGTGAGTTTTTCTGTACAAAAACTGCTAATAAATCGGAAAGAATTATGAAAAGTCCCCATTTGGTGGCTTACAAAAAAATCACTTCAGACAGTGGTCATCAATGGGCTGTAAAACTATTACATGAAATGTCAAGGGAAATGTTTGCAATGAAGAAACAGGTTGTTGGCACCTGAACCCCGGACTTTCTTATCTCTGTAAGTGAGAACACCATGCTTCAGGTGCTTCCTAAAGTAATGCAGTGGGAAAGTAAGGCATTATCTGAGATGAAATTTAAGCAAGCCTCTAGATCTAACTTCCAGTCTACAGAAATACAGGAGATAGAGAAACAAGCGAAATCATACTAGGAGAAAACCATCAGCAAAAGTCAGAACACGGAGTGAACTTCGTCTCTTCAATATTTAAAGCATAAAAAATTAAATGAAGTGGGGATTTTTATATATTGTTTTATAAGAAACAAGAGATATAGGCTGGGCATGGTGGCTCACGCCTGTAATCCCAGCACTCTGGGAGGCCGAGGTGAGTGAATCACTTGAGCCAGGAGTTCGAGAACAGCCTGGCCAACATGGTGAAACTTCATCCCTATCAAAAAAAAAAAAAAAAAAAAAAAATTAGCCGGGCATGGTGGTAGGCACCTGTAGTTCTAGCTACTCAGGAGGCTGAGCTGGGAGGATTGCTTGAACCCAGGAGGTGGAGGCAGCCACTGTGCTGAGATTGTGCTACTGCACTCCAGCCTGTACGGATCTACTATTATTTCATGCACTGTAATCAGTATTCATGAACATTTTCTCTTTTAATATTCAAAACAACTACCAGGTCATCAACCACCAGGTCAGCCTATCCTTTGAGATTTAGTTAAAATGAACTAAAAGCTCTTTTTCTGTGTCTCTTGCATGGATTTGCAAAATGTCTGTGAAATCTCAGGGGTTGTCGTAGTAGACTTTTTGTATTGTCTTTCTTTCCACCCAGCATTCATTCTCCCTTTCCTAAAAGTCCCTGAACACTGCTTGGAGATTCATGTATTTCCAGGGATCCTGCATCTGCCTCCAGCTCCTGCAGTACATTACGCCATTGAAGCTAAGCCATCCAGTGTATTCTATCCCCTTGAACACAGACCAGGAGGGTTAGCCTGGGGTGTGACCTAATCTGGTCTAAACAAAGAGAATCTTTGGATTTTGCTTGGATATTTGAAACAAAGCATGCTCTCCTGTTTTAGATGGTGTGGGTTGTGGTGTGGTATAAGGCCTGGAGTTGCTGCAGCCTTTCACTCCCACGAGGGGAGCCAAAACCAATGGATAGGTTGAAACAGAGCAAAGGGCCGCGTGGAGAGATGTAGCTAGAACTCTATTTACATTATTATTATTATTATTATTATTATTATTATTATTATTATTATTTATAGAGACAGGGACTTGCTCTGTCATCCAGGCTGGAGTGTACTGGCACAATTGCAGCTCACTGCAGCCTCGAACTCCTGGGCTCAAGTGAAGTGATCTTCCTGTGTTAGCCTCCCAGGTAGCTAGGACTACAGGTGTGCACCACCTTGCCTGGCTATTTTTATTTTTATTTTTTGATGGAGACAGGGTTCATTAGATGTTAAAAAACCTCTAGATCAAGCCAGACTTGAGGCCCACTAACCTCTGTACTTTTTAGTTTTGTGAGCCAGAAAATTCCCTTTGTTGTCCAATTAAGTCAGAGTTTGGTTTTGCATTCCTTGCATAACAGATACTTTTTATATTGTGTCACTTCTTCAGACTTCACCAAATATTTGAACACATTACATCTCACTTTCCACAACTCTTCTCTCAACTTGTTACTGTTGACCCAGATGTGGGATTCAGCCTTCCTTTCCCTGAAAAAATGGCCCCTCACACAAGAATTTATGTGTGTAGCCGATTTTGCTGAAAGTTTGGGATTCAAAGCATATGTACAATGCAGGGAAATTAAACAACAGCAATATATTCAATTAACACTGTATATTAGCTATTTCCAGTTGTGAGACTCTCACTGCCCTCATGGGACATGGTGGGGAATTTCTCATCCACTCCCACACACTCAGGCCCCAGCTGCCTGGTGTGTCTTGCTTTTCCTCCTCCTCCTCCTTCTTTGTTCTCCTTGGCCCATAATTTTATTTCAGCTAGCTACGTCGTTATTACTTTGTCTTCTTCTACTTTCCCTTTGGACCTGCCTGGCTAAGCTGTGTATCAGGTATTTTCTTGAAGAAATACAATTCCCTTTGCAAGATGACAATCTTGAATGCCAAGGCTAGATAATTAAACAATTATATAAACTCTGTTCTCTTTAATGAATATCTTTTTTTTTTTTTTTTGCCCAGTGCTTCAACTATAGTTTTGTAGTCAAATGAATGCTTAAAAATTATAGATTTTAATCTTCCATGTTCTATATAGATAGATCTGTTCGCCAACTAACGTGGGGATTTGGCAATTACAAAATATTGTAACTGGAAGGGCATTAAAAGTCCAACACCTTCATTCAGGCCCAATAGGAGTGGGCAGTAGAGACGGGAGTAGAATCAGACAGCCCTTAATTCTTTTGCCTCTGCTTTGTGGCATGTGATAGTTACCAGGGACATTTCATTTACTGGGACATAGGTTTGATGCTGATCATAGATGAGTATCCTTTAGAAAACCTTTAAAAACTTTAACAAAGTGATTTTTTTCCAACATTTCCATCCAGGAGGTATTGCATATCTCAGCTGACCCTCATATAAAATTGTTTTGGACGTTCATCCCTAAGAACCTTGCATTTATAGTATTCAATATAATACTACCCTCAGTGTCCTCATCTATAAAATCAGGATAAGGAACACATATTTTCTAGGGCCAGGGTGAGGATTAAATGCATTAGTATAAATGAAGTACTTAGAACAGTTGCATGGCAAATAGTAAATACTCTAGGATGTCTGCAAACCTCAAACTTTTTAGTCTTAGAGTTTCTTTACACTATTACAAAATTATTTAAGACCTCAAAAAGCTTTTGTGTTGTGGGTTATGTTTACTAATATTTACTACATTAGAAATTAAAACCAATAAATTTAAAATGTTTACTTACTAATTTATTTTAAATAGTTACATAACATAATTTGTTTTATGAAAAAAATTGTGTTTACCACAAAGAAAATACCTAGTAAAAAGAGTGGCTTTGTTTTAGATTTTTGCAAATCTCTAGTAAGTGTCTGACTTACTAGAAGATGATTGGAGTCTCATGTCTGCTTCTGCATTCAATCTGCTATGAAATCACATATCATGCAGTTTTGGGAAACGCTACTGTATGCTCTTCAGAAAACGAGAGTAAAAAAGGAAAAAATCTCATTTTAGTGTTATTTTGAAAAAGTTTTGTCCTTCCAGACCCCCTGAAAGGGCCTCATGAACCCTCAAGAGTACTCAAACTACATCTTGGAATCCTCTTCTGTGTTTTCTATAGTTGTTATTGCTGTTATTGTTATTGATGATGATGATGATGATGATGATGATGATGATTACAGAGAAATCCAGAATAGATATGGGTTTTCCAACATAAGAGCTGCAGGTTTGAAGTTCTCTTGATGAATTTGGTTCTGTACAGTCATCCATTTAAAAACGTTTGTCTTTAAAATGGCGGAACTAGGTCTATGTGTTGTGAACCTATCGATATAAGGAATAAAAGGACAGTGGTATTTAGCTTTTTCAGGCATGTGAAACTATAACCATGAAATAAAAAAGAAAAAGTCCCCTAGTATACCGTGGCTGTAAGGAAACAGAATGTGTGTCTCCACCACTGTGGATAATTTTCATGAGAAGTTACGTGTTAGCATTTGAGCTCAGACACAGAAACTACCCAAAGTACAGTAAAACCCAGGAGCATTTCAATGCTTTTTCCAAGCATATTCAGGCAGAAGAAATATATTCTAGAAGACCAAATGCGTAACTATAACCAAAACATTTCATGAAGAGGGCAAATGGAAATTAAGGAACTGGCTCCGTGTGTTGGCTTTTTCTGTTTTTATCCTGGATAAAGTCCCCTGGTAGAAAGGATGACGAAGTTGGAGGTCTGATAATGCATTAGCATATTCACAGGTCTTCCTTGCCCAGAGTCAACAGGCTCTTGAACTTCTCAGCTGTTCATTTTAAAAGTAATATCTTGTCACTGTTTCTCGGGGAAAAACCAGTGCTCCCAAATTATGTTGTAGAAGGAAACTGTAAATCATAGGTCATCACGACTAATGGTGCCTTGGCTCAGCACAGTCAAGCCCCTTTCAACTCTGTAGTCCTTGGGCTTGATGTGTGGGGTTTCCTCCCTTCTCCCTTTCTCTTTTAAAAATAATCATTCTGTTTTTGGTATTTTTCCTGTCCTCAACTTTGCTAGAAATATGAAAATAACAACAACAAAAGATCCCAGGGTACAGATCAGTTACACTGGTCGATGTCCCGTGGAATTAAGAGCCCCCTAACGTTGCCTAAGGAAACTGATGGTGATTGAAAAGACCATTCCAGAGAAATGCTCCACAAAACTTGAAAGTAGACAAAAATGTAGTGTTGTGGGGGTGAAAATAGAAAACGCAATGGATCCCTCCAGAGGCTGATGGCAGCACATGAAATTCTAGGAAAAACTGACTTTGAAAAGAAGGGCAAAAGCAAAGCCAACTGAAGAAGGGAAAGGGAAGTCAATGAGGAGTCTTGATTGGGTATGTTGATTCTTGTCCCCCTGTCATGTGATTCCCATGTCAGCCTCAAAAATCATGTGAAGACAGACAGCTACGTGGTGAGTCATGCTGTAGAGAGTGCTCTGCCATGATGCTTAGTCTAGGAAGAAGGCTGGAGTCTAGTAAACTAGGGGTGGGAGATTTAAAATGAAAAATGAAACGAGTGGGAGGAATGGTAATTTAGTCTTTTAAAAACCAGCAAAGGTATGTACGCAAAAGCAAGAAGTAGCAGAGAAATGAAGAAAAAAAGAGTAGACTAAGCCAGTAAACAAAAAAGCAAACAACTACCACAAAAAGAACAGGTCTCAACAGAGAGAAAGGCATGTCATATAGACTTGTAGTAAATCTACATGTTATGATAGCACAAGCAGAAATATACTAAGTCTAGTAAAAGTGGATTCGTCTTAGTGACTGTTTGAACCATCTATTCCCTTTTTTTCTGCTTTTGGTCCTTGAATTAAAGAAGCCTCCAGGTATGTTAGCTCTTCTCATCCCTAAACATTGCAAAACATTCATCAAAACAAATGAAGACAGAGATGACCAATATCTGCACTTTATCTTGATTCCCAGTACTCCATTTATCTATCAGTGTCCTTTGTGGTTTAAGAGATCAAGGACATCCCTATCCTGAGAAGCTGGGGACTGGGATTTTGGGCAATGATGGGACCTCTTTTGGTTTGACTTATGGTGACCTTTTGCCATCACTGTTGCCTTGCCTACAAGAGTATCTTGGAAAAGGACATATCTAGCTGCTTCGTGATCCAGGAAGGGGTTTTAGAGGGTCAGAAAATGCACACTATTATGGAACTTTGATGGGAGGTAAGAAAACAGAGAGATGATGGTAATGGTGAATATTTCACTCAAGGAGTCTCCTTTCCTAAATGCTACTGTGGGAGTGGGAATCAACATTAGTTGGCATACCCACATTCTCTCCCATTTGTTTTCCATTAATCAAACCTTAGAAGTGTCTGCCACCCACAATGATAGAGGAACAGATGGTTTGCTCATGCTGTTCCTCTTGCCCTGAACAGGAGCTGCCCTCTGTTTACATCACAACCCAAATCTTTCCACCATCTGCATTGAGGCTTCCTCCCTTCCCCAGGAGAATTAATCTTTCCTGCCTCCATAGACCTCCCATATGGGAAAATAACTAACACTTGCTGGGCACTTACACAGTATAGCTCAATAAGCTTTCACAAAACATTATCTCCACAAATCCTTACACTACCCTTGAGGGACCGTAATCTCTGGTATAAGACATGAAATCCATGACTCTGAGTAGTGACACTTTTTCAAGGCCATGCTCAGTCAGCGGTCGGAGAGGGAGTCCATCCCAACCCGAGCCGGTGCATTACGGTGCTTAAAAAGTGTCAGGATGTTCCACCAGCTAGAATCAAACAATTCCCCCAGATAAATCTTTTAACCATTTGGTTTATTTTTATTATGTTTCCAAAGCAATCTGTGCTGTTTTGCTGTATCTCTAACATGAATGCAGTACTTGGCACCTAGTACAGGCTCCATAAATATGTGCGGAAGGAGTGGGTGCTTCATGTATGATAGCCACTATTGTGAATGCTACTTGACTCTGTGGTTTCATATGAAGGGCTCCAGTTTTGGGTTCAGAGCAGGTTCAAATCATATTCCTATTAATCATGAGCAGTTACTTTTTTTTTTTTGGAGCCTCATCTGCAAAATGGGAATAATCATGCCTGCCTCACTGAGTTGTTATTTCACATGTAACGTACTGTGAAGTGTCTGACACAGTGTCTGGCTCAGCCTCTCATCAATGCTGGCTAGTAATAATTATAATTCATGTAGGCCAGATGGTCATGTAAACAAATGGAGTATAAGCAAAGAGTGTTGTTCCTACGCCAATCGGAACCACCATAATTTGTGGGACAAAGCGTCAAAGGAAGTCTTCGGCCTCATGCTACAGCTTGGCCAGCCTCTCCCACCCACCTCCACCCACACCCTCAAGCCCCCAGCCCCTTAGGAAGGCGCTTAAGAAGCTTAGATCCCAGAGGAAGTTGAGCCTCCGATCGGTGGCAGCGCGTGGAGAACCCAGGCTGTGCTACAGAGGATGCCGGACGCCAAAACAGCCGCCGGGCTCACCCGACCCGCGCACCGGCTCCGTTGCCTAAGTCTGAGGACGCAGGCGGAGGGCGCCGGGCTCCAGCGCGCTCAGGAGGGCGGTGCCGCCGGGGCGCGCTCCAGGCTTGGCTGCAGGTCCCCCAATAATTAGAAAGCGGGGGCGGCTGCTCAGCTCGGCTGTGGCCTGGGAGTCCAGCTCGTCCCTCTTCCGCAACTTCCCACTGGTCCCGTCACCTGGCTTTCTGTCTAGTGTCCGCCCAGGAGGGGTCCCAAGAAGGCGATGCCACGAGCAGTCGCGCCCCCCTGCCCTCTGTGAGCCCGCAGGTTTCGGGCAACTTTGGCTTAGTCCTTGTTGCAGCCCGGGGCCCCTATGCTCCTGGCTCGACTTCCCTGACCTCCCGTTCCCCGGCCAGAGGAGGTGATGGGACGCTCGAAGTCCTGATCTGGGATGACTGCAGAAACCCCCGGATAGGGCTTCAGCGCAGACGGGACCTTTAATGATGTTTAGAAGGGCCTTTCCTCATTAGCCCTCAGCTCCCAGGAGGGCTACCCACTTGGTACACGGTCTCATTTTGTTTGGGGATGCTGATTTAACTGTGTGTGTGTGTGTGTGTGTGTCTGTGTGTGTGTGTGTCTGTGTGTGTGTGTCTGTGTGTGTGTGTGTGTGTCTGTGTGTGTGTGTGTCTGTGTGTGTGTGTGTGCGTGTGTGTGTGTGCGTGTGTGTGTGTGTCTGTGTGTGTGTGTGTCTGTGTGTGTGTCTGTGTGTGTGTGTGTGTGTCTGTGTGTGTGTGTGTGTGTGTGTCTGTGTGTGTGTGTGTGTGTGTGCGTGTGTGTGTGTGTGTGTGTGTGTGCGCGCGCGCTTGGTCTTCCATTCTTTGCTCCTAAAGCTTTCTTTAACAATATTGAAAAAAAAATTTTTTTCTTACTTGAAGTCCCTTTTGATTAATTTTCAAGCAGTGGATATTATGCAATAATATACATAATAGTATATATTCTGTATCAAATATTTCTCATTGCTCCCCGACTTGTCATGAGTTTATAGCCCCGAAAAAATCTTCATTTTAATATTAACACAAGGTTTTCCTACACATTTTTTTGAAAAGTTAGGGACAGTATACTAACTAATGAACTTCAGTTAAAAAGTAGACAATGCAAACGTTCTTCACTGCCACAAAGCCACCAAGTTAATGGACGGTGTTTACGGTTTTGGGTTTTCGGAGAGCAACTTTACAATACCTGTAGGATTGTCTTGAAAGTCAGGTTCCGGTCTTTAGCCTAGGAAGGTTAAAAAGCTGGTAAGTTATTTTCTTGTCACCCTTAACAATAACTGACCCATAATACATTAGCAATCTGTCCCTAGATTGTGTGGAATCAGATAGTTAAAATTAAATTTAAAAACTTAAAATAGTTGTCATCACATTAAAAACACATTACATCAGTTTAGATGAACTGCAAGTAAATCATCCCCTTACCTTTTAGAAGATAGAAAGTTTAGTGACTACTATTTATATACTTTGAATATTTTATATTAGAGTGGTCATCATCGTTTACATGGATTATTTTCTATGTCCATTTCCAATCCACAAATATCAGGGTGTCTGTTACGTAACAGTTAACATTTCAAGCTTCTCTGAAAAGGTGTCTTTATATAAAACAAGAAAGATAACTGCATATTATCAAAAGGTCATTCAGAGATTTTAAAAATAAAATCATTAGGGATCCATTAAGAAAACTACAGCAATTAACTATACTTTTAAAAATGTATATAGTAGCACAAAAATCAAAGTCTTAATGGACACTCACATGAGATAGTTCATTTTGGTTTTGTTTTGTTTTAAACATAGATTTCTAGAGCATTAAAAATAATCCTCATAGGTTTGTTAAACCTTTAGCGGAAGATTACAGCCCATGTTTTTGTCTTTGGTGAATAGCTGTTTGTCTCACTTTATTTACTTGGTATTGGATATTTGTCAATGTCATTTCATATCTACAGAAAATTCTTACGCTCTGTGGAGGTAGTGAATGTGTGTGTGCGTGTCTGCCGGAGGTCACATGACAGTTTCATCCTATTTGGTGGAGCAGCTTGACTTTTTTTCCCCTTGCTTTTGGTGATGGTTGTGAGTGCAGAAGTTGATTGACAGATGCATGCCAGAAACCCCCATTCTCCTTTTCAAAGACAACATATGACGGATTGCGATCTCTCAGCGCAGCAGGACACGGGGACCATGCAAGCTGTAATTGGTCAGGTATGGAGTCAGCCATTTCTCAACTCCCCTTTTTTCCACAAGGGTCTCACCATATGATTCACATAATTCATATTTACAGTACCATCTTTCTATCTGTATCTTCAGCTACCTGCCAGTGTAGTGCTGAAAGTGCGAAAGGCAAAAGGCACCCATTAAATCTGACCAGGGAAACCTCAGCTTAAAACTTCAATGTGATCCTTTTAAACAAAAACTAAAACAACAACAAAAACACTGAAGGATAAATCTAATTTATAATTTGATCTGAATGTTTCTTAAAAGTCTATTTTAGAAATTTGCTTTCTTTTTAGATTTTGATCTCCGAAGGAAAGAAAGTGCGAGAAGAGAATCAAGTGTGATTTTCTAGGTAGTAGTTAAAATTTTTCTAATGCTGTTCAATATTTTTATTTTGATTGTGTTCTCTCCTTCTCTCTCTCTCCCTCTCTCACTTTATCCATATCGGAAATATAAATATATAGATACATGTGCCTTGACTTCTAACCCAGATAATGTGTGATTGAGCCCGGTGAATGTAGTAGTAGTCTTGGCTGCTGCAGAGGGGCAGGCTGCAAATTAAACACTGCCACAATCTGAAAGGTCCAGGTGGTCTGCTCGTGCTTCCTAATGCAATCCAGCACAGCAGCTTTAATAAACAGCTCTATTTAGTGCCTCCTCCTTGTATCCAGGGAGGTGAGCTGGTCTGGGGCTGCTGTGATGAAATGCCAGAAGAATATCTCTCAGAGGCCTCACAAGCTGATTTTTAGAGCTTTCCTGCTCTGTCGTCTTTGTCTTCCAAATGGGTCAGTGAGTCTTGCTCTTTCTGTTTGGTGCTTTCTGTGAAGTCAGTAGTTTATGCTTGTGTTAAAATGTTTGCGTTGTAAGCTAAATCAGAAGACGAAAAGGATCGTTGTATTTTCATTTGCCTTCAGATAACTAAAGTGGTGAAAGGAAGGATAGTACCCTGCTGCAGAGGAAGGGTGATTTTTCTGACTATGATGGGGGTGGGGTGAGGAAAAAGGAAATATACATGGTTTCTTTTTCTTTTCTTTTTTTGTAATGTATTTTTGACTAAATTTTTCTAAGTTATCTATGTTTACTTATGTATTGTTAACTTATAAACCAGACTATGCTCACGAATATTTATAAACTCCTAAAAGTTTTTTTTTTTTTTTTTTTTTTTTTTTTTTGGTACACTTTCCAATCAAGACAAGCTGGCAAGGCAATGACATAAAATTTGTTTGCTGTATGTTAATAGCATGGTGGAAAATATGTCATCTTATTCTGTTTTCAACAAAATTATAGAAAAGCACTTCAGGGTTCTGAAAGCACATGGTTTATTAATACCAGCATGCTTGCTTCATAATGTATTTTTAGATGGAAAATGTCAAATACATAATACTATGTTTTCACAGGCTCACACTATTTTAAAAGAAGTAGATATTTGGTTCAACAGAGAAATATTTTTTAAAACTTTAACGTGGTTTTTGTTCTATAGACATATATAAAGTGAAGTCTGTAGACAGAAGAAAATATATCAACTGATTTTATATACTCTTAATACCTGTTTCAATGTAAGTATTCACTGATGAGCAAATATATCAAATACAGCTAAAATAATAGTGGTGTAGGGAATGAAATAAATATCTGTTACAGCGGATGACTTTCGCATATTGAAATAAAACTTGAGCCCCTAATCACTGTCTTGTCCTGTTTAATAAAACTTTTCTTAGGTTGCAGGTTCTGTCTTCTGTATGGCATAGTTATGGCTCTTAATACTGTGCAGAATTACTGTGCTTCAAACTCTAATAAGAAATAGGATTTCCTTTTTCTATATATTTCTGCTGAAAAATCAGGAAAGTCACTTGTAGTTTGTTATTCAGTATTGTTTATTGGAAATCAATTGTAAAGGTATATACTTTTTAAAGGCTCAGGTATATAGTTAAAAAAAGGAATCAGTATATATTTTTACAGATAGTAGACTTAACTTCTAATTTGTCAGGATTTAAAATTAGTTATTATTACATAGCTCTGTATTTTATATGTATTCTTTAGTATAATTTTTAAAGGTTCCGTATGTCTAAGAACTCTACATGTTAATGACTTATGAATACATTGCCAATAGTTGCATCAAAGTAGTCACATGCTTTCTGAAGGTGTTATTTCTCATAATTTGTTCAAAACTCCTCAAATACCAAGTCAGTAAATTATAAAAGCAATTGTGCTGAAGGTTGTAAACATTTCTGTGCTAAAAATGTACAAACTAGAATGCTTATTTTTTATTTGAAATTGAAACAGTAAGTATTTAAAAAGAAAGAAAAATAGAATATTGCCCTATACGCATACGATAAAAGTCAGAAAGTCTATATGGAAACCATATCTAGAAATATAAAAAAGAAAGGTGCTATACATATTTGAAATGAATTCATTTTAATAGTTATAGCACAGTGTATTTACTCAAATGATTACTTTTAACAATAAGGAAAAGATTGTGAAAATAATTTTTATTGCTCTGCTGTCAATCAAAATCAGAAAGAGATGGTTTATTTTTTAGCTCTTGACTTAAATATCATCTTATATCTACTCAGCAGGTGTGAACAATCCCATTTAATAATGCAAATGTTTGTGTTTGTTTCTTCTCAAATACATTTTGGAATAATTATTATTTTTGTCTTTTTTTTTTTTTTTTTTCCTGTTCTGAGTCCTGTTCCTGGATGACTTTGGGTTGGAGGAGCAAATAACCAGTTTTCAGTCAGAATATTGAAAGATTCCTGTGAAGTATGAGCTTTAGGTTTTTTCATTCACTCTTAGGATGAAATATCCACAGTTGCTTCCACTGTAGGAAAGAGTAGACTTTTCTGTGTTTCTGGCCGTGATCCAGCTCAGGACACAGCACTGGCTTCACAGAGTAGAAATTGCTCATATATGCCTTTCCCCCAGGATTTCTCCTCCCCCAAGCAAGCAATTAAGCAGTCTAGTACTTGGAAGAACAAACTCCCTGCCTAGTATATCAAGATCAAGAAACTTGGTTCATTCACACAATTTTTGGAAATCAAATCAGATTTCTGATAGCAATTACCTGTAGTTAGCTTCCTAACCCCTTGAACGTAGGATGGATTGTTATCCAGGGGATGATTTTCAATTCAATTCAATTACACAGTTAAGCAGGTTCTGATCATGGGTTTGATTATCATTTAGAAATGAAGACTTGCATTTCCATCTCTTATGGCCATTAAATGTTTAGTGCTTCATTTCTTTTTTTGCAGACCTGAGCTTGTGAGTGACAGATTAGTTCATCAGTACTGCGGACCTCCTGTTTTTGTTTTTTCTCATCTCATACAGTCGGGTCACTGTGTCCAATACTCCTTCTGGCACTGCTGTCCCCAGAGGACCTAGCCAGCCCACCATCCTGATGCACAGGCCTGAGGGTCCCGGCTGGCTTCACGTCTATAGACTGACTTTTGCAAATATTGCAGAACAGAGGATATTAAATTAGTTGTTAATAAAAACAACAGATGAACCAAATTAGATGAAAATATTTATCAAGTATATCTGAGAGTTTGCTGGGAGTGGGAGAGAGACAGCTGGATAAAGTGATCATGGATGCACTTCCAGTTGACATTGCTAAAGTACTAGAAGAGAGAAGAGACCACGCATTCTATATTTTAATAGCATTAGAAGTACAATAAAAAGCTGTTTACAATTTCCCTTACTGGTACAATGGATCTTTTATTTTTCAAAGTACATTTCGACAATTTGAAGTGTTGTAAAGTTGTACGTCAGAAGACTAATGCAAATGTCTCAGACAGTGCTCAGTGTGTATGCATGCATTTGGCTTAACAGTATCTCCATGTATGTTTTCTCATATGGAGATTTTAAAACACAAATATTTCACTGTTATAGCATAAAAACAATTAATTTTACATGGATGGTATAATCCCTTGTTCCAAAAAGTATTTAATGTAGATTTAATAATAATTTGCTTACCTAAAATATGCTCAAACTGATGTGCGATGCAAGTGGCCTAGGGAGGGGGGACATTGGCATGATGTAAATAACACACTTGAAGATTGCCCTCAGTCAATTTAGACTGATATTCATGCCTTATATATAAAAATGAAACACTGGGGCTAACCTAACCCTGTTTTACTCATGCAAAGCATAACTCCCATAGACTCTTAAAAAAAGTCATTTTTGTGGGTGTGAATGCTGATATTTTTGAAACTGACAGATTGCTTCAACAAATTTATGTATTTTGGGAGTGTGAAATTATTACTGCTTGAATTTTATTGAGAATACCTTTTCCCCAAGGTATTATGGATGAATGGTATACTAGAAAAAATACAGATTAATTAAGGATTATTCTTTCTTATAAATACTGGTGCTAGTATTCTTTTGATAAGTGCCGGACTCACCAAAATTGAATTTGTAGTATGTATTGTTTATTAACCTAAAAAGCTTCACTTAATATTTCATTCATACTTATAGGAAAGTCTTATGTTAACATTTTACATTTTACCAGATGGACTTAATTTTTATTCCATTTAGAATTTTTTAAAATTAAAGCAGACATTTAAATGATAAAGTCAATTTTGTCCATTTAAGTAAAATTTATCAACATAGCAATACTACTGTACAATAATGTTAATATTAAACAAAAATTAGATGAACTTGAGTCTTGAAACTAAATTTTCTTTTCTATCTCTAAGGTCAATTAATGAAACTATAGGATTCAAGTATCATTTTCAATGCTTAAGAACTTAACACTTTTTGATTCTTACCTCTAACATATGCAGAGAGGTGGCTGCAACTTTTAAAATACAAATGCTTACGAAAGAAAGTTTGCACGTAATAAGTTTCCTGCGTGTAAAATCTATAGCATTTGTTTCGGAGGTAGTGAAGGATGTTTCTTAATTGACCTTTTCTTTGCTATGTAAACTGCATATTACCAGTTTCAAGTATTTTTCTCTTTATTGCTATGAAAATTGGAATATAATTAACATGTCTGCAAATATTGAAAAACTTCACTTTTCAATTGCATTGTGATATTGTACAAGCTGTTACTCTTTTCTAATGCTTGATTGAATAGAAAATAAAGTTGTGACATAAAGTGCAAACATGAAAGGATCAGACTTGAAGAAACAATGTGCCAAAAGATAAATATTGACTTTAATTTGAGCACTAAAAGAAAATCCAAATTACATAACTTTTAAATTAATTTGTAATTTATGGCCAAACCTTTACTTGGGAGATAATAGCTGCTCTATATGTAATCTCAAACTTGGATTTATGTTCTTTTTCCCTTCCCTCCCTCCCTACATCCCTTTCTTCCTTTCTTCTTTTGTTCCTCCCTCGCTCCTTTCTTTTTTTTTTTTTTTTTGGTAGGTGAAATGTGTGTCCAATAAAGTAAATTACCGAGTCAAGCTTTGCTGTGTTAGCCTATGTAAATTGCTCGGTTGAGCCATCTTGTCTTAAACTGATCCAAAATTGTAATGAAGATTTGTACCAGTTTTGCTTTTTACACATTTCTTCTGCATCTCAATTTGAAGAAGAGGTTGTGAGTGAAACACTATCACTACATTTCAGTAAAGATTTGTTTTTCTTTCTATTATTTTCTTGTTTTTCCCAATTCCACAATGTGAGCCAATTATGGTGAATATTGCTTAATTTTTGTTGGAAAAATTCCTTCCTGGTTTGCTGTATGCTTGTGTTATTTTTCTATACCCCATTTATAAATGATAATATTTTTGTTATTTCAGGGATAGCACTTCTCATAAATGTAAAATCGCTGTATGTAGGTAACAGCAAAATAATTGAAAACATCTTTGATTATTTACGTTAAAGGAAATTCTCTAGGGTTTAAAACACTTGTTTTTCAGGTTGACTGGTCTTCAGAAAATAGCTTTTTGTTTTATCAGTAGCTTTAAAACCCTCATGATATGAAAGACTCTTTCTTCAAAAGACAGACCTTAGCTGTTGATACTTGGCACTGATTCTAGGTGAAATGCAACCCTATTCCTTTCAACAGTGCTTTTCTAACCATAAGACAAAAAAAAAAAAAAAAATTGAAGATCAACTGAGTATTCTAACTTTCACCTATTTTCAGGCTTCCCCCCACCTAGGAGGTATATTTTTCCCGTGGGAAAAGGGGCCCACATAATTTCCAGCACTTCCTTAGTCCTAGGGTCAAAGATGCAAATAAACGTGTTGACACCTTTAATGAAAAGAATATAGTCGCTCAAACGTACTGCTCTGACATTTTGCTCCCTTTCTTCAGTGCCATTTCTCCATCAGCTTTTCTTCTCCTTTCCACTGTGAACCAGAGTCAGTTTGATGAGTAATAACTGAAAAGTGAATCTTTGTGGGCTTCCCAGGCAGGAAAGGGCACTGGAAAGAGAGACAAGACCTCGAGCAAAACAAAGCAGAAAGGTAGCAGAAGACTCACCAATATACTTGCTTCTTTAGTTTATATTTCTAAGTTATTCTGTAAGCTTACCTCATCTCACCTAGCAATTCAAATCACACACGAAAAATACAGTAAAACAATACGTTAGCACAGGAGAACTAGAATTAAAAAACAAAGTCTAAGAAAAGGCTTCACAGTGCTTGTGCTGTACGCAAATTTCAATATTAAGGAAAACTTTTCTTTAAATCTTTGGAGCTTTTTACAAGAGGTTAACCAGGGCTCCGATGCTGTGCAATAGCACTTATTATTTCTGGAGTTTAATATGATGCTGACTCTGCATATTTTATGACTTTGATTTTTGATGAATAATTTAAAACTATTTTTGGAAGAAAACATTTATCTCTAACACCTAAAAACTTAGAAAAACAGGTATATTTTGAAAAGATTGCATACCTGTTAAGTGGTGTTTTTAGCATTGATCAGAACCCAGGCAAATTCCTTTTCAAAAGGACAAAGTACAACATTTATAGGGAGCTTAGTTTTCAGTGGAGAATTCATATACAGATTTTGTTTAAAGGAAGTAGGTTTTTGTTGAGAGTAAAAGGTAAATAATGTACTAAGACAGAAGCAAGGATACCAGAAGCCATAATTGATACTGAGGAAATATGAGAGAAAAGTAGATATTTCTTAAATCTTCAGTTCTTTTCCTCCAAATTGGAAGGGCAGAATGGGCAAGAATGGAGCTGGACACACAATAGTAGGGACTATGGCAAGCCAAACTTGCTTCAGACAGAGCTAGTTAATTTTGTAAGTCTCAAATAATACTAGAAAACAAGTCTCTTTCAACCTTTTCTCCAAAAGGTTGAGAGTTAGGACAAATGTAAAATGCTGCTTAATGGGCACATATACAACCAAGAACATCAAACTCATTTCACTTAGTGTCAGTCCTGATGATTCATCATTATAGCCAGGGCGAACTGTGGTCTTTGGGCTGAAACAATTTTATCCATTAAAAAAAAACCCAGAATGTTCCAGCTTGAATCTTATATCCTTAGGGTTACAATATTGAATTCCGAATCGGGAAACTTAATCTTGCAGCCAGATTTGACAAGATGCTGGTTGAATGGTAGTCAGAAGCGATGATTGTGGGATGAAATGCCCCAGGTCAGAAGTTGGGAAAAATAAGAGTTTTGTGAAAGTTTGGCTGTGATATAAGAATGCCAAGTTTGTAAATTTCTCTCCATTCATATCAGCAGATGGTGTTCAAGGATCTTAAAAGTAAATCTCTGTTGTATTCATTTTCTCTGTTTCAATATTTCCTTAACAAAGTGAGTCTTTACACATTCTTAGGTGCATTTCTTGGTGTGTTTCTAGAACTGCTAATACAAGAGGTGTTTGTAGTAATATTCAAAAGGTCTCTGGGAACAAAGGCTAATATGGCTCAAATCCCAAACAGTCCTATATTGTTCCTAGGTAATGTATTAATCCTAGATTCAAGAACTAAAGTTGTGATTTGTTTCCTGAAAACTTTTTTTGTTTGTAAACAAACCTATATCTAGATTTCTAGTGATGAAAGAATTTAGAGTAAAAATGAAAATGAGGCAGTCTAGCAATCTAATTCATTAACACACATGCACACTCACAGACATACTATAAACATTTTAGGAATCTTTGACTATTTAACCTCTAATAATCTAAAAATATTTTGTCTCTGTTTTCAATCTTAGTACCTGAAAAAATTACGGTAGATGTTTACTTAAAATACTCCTCTCAACCTGGTTGAGAATGGAAAAATACTTTGCAACTTTTTTGTTTTTGTTTTGAGATGAGGTCTTGCCATGTTGCTGAGGCTGGCTGTGAACTCCTGGGCTTAAGAGACCCTCCCACCTTAGCCTCCTGCATAGTACTTTGTGCTTTTAAACATCAAGTTTATGGTAAGAATTTGAGTACATAGTCGATCGGAAAACTGCAAACGTATGAATATTGCAGTTATTTCCTTGCAAAAACAGGGGGGCTGTTTGCTTTGCAATGTACTTCCCTTTGTACTAGTGCTGAAACCTATCAACTGCAATTGCTTTCTCCTTTTCTACCATTATTTATCAAATATAATTTAAACAACTAGTTCAGGCAGAGAGTGGAACATCTGAGTAAAAGTGACAGTACATTAACACAATTCTTATATGCATGTGATTGAAGTGAGTTAGTTACATGGTAGACTCCTATGAGTATTTTTGAATTTTTTACTAAAAAATTATAACAGTATTGCCTGCATATGACAAACCATTTCAATAGCACAGAATAGTATAAAGTGGAAAGTAAAGTATCCTGATTCCACTCACCACAAATAACCACTGTTAACTATTTCTTATATATCCTTTCAGAGATTTTCTATGCATGTATATGCAATCCTTATACAATCCAAGTAGAACTATACTATACATAGAGTTCTGTAACTTACTTTCACATATAAAAAACATTTTGAACCTCTTCTCATGTGACTATGAATAGATCTGCATCCTTCTCTGTAGTATTCCCTTTTATGGATATACAGTGATTTATTTAACCAATTCTCTCTTGATCTAGCTTTTAAAAATAAGTTAGTCTCTGCAATCAGTCTAACAAGTTGAGAAGTTTCATTTCTCTTACCATAAAGGATTTCAGAATTTTCCAAATAAGATTTGTTTGAATGAAAAAATGCTCATCGTCACTCGCCATCAGAGAAATGCAAATCAAAACCACAATGAGATACCATCTCACACCAGTTAGAATGGCAATCATTAAGAAGTCAGGAAACAACAGGTGTTGGAGAGGATGTGGAGAAATAGGAACACTTTTACACTGTTGGTGGGATTGTAAACTAGTTCAACCATTATGGAAAACAGTATGGCAATTCCTCAAGGATCTAGAACTCGATGTACCATATGACCCAGCCATCCCACTACTGGGTATATACCCAAAGGATTATAAATTAGTCTACTACAAAGACACATGCACACGTATGTTTATTGCGGCACTATTCACAATAGCAAAGACTTGGAATCAACCCAAATGTCCATCTGTGACAGATTGGATTAAGAAAATGTGGCACATATACACCATGGAATACTATGCAGCCATAAAAAAGGATGAGTTTGCGTCCTTTGTAGGGACATGGATGCAGCTGGAAACCATCATTCTTAGCAAACTATCACAAGAACAGAAAACCAAACACCGCATGTTCTCACTCATAGGTGGGAACTGAACAATGAGATCACTTGGACTCGGGAAGGGGAACATCACGCACTGGGGCCTATCATGGGGAGGGGGGAGGGGGGAGGAGGGAGGGATTGCATTGGGGAGTTATACATGATATAAATGATGAATTGATGGGTGCTGACGAGTTGATGGGTGCAGCACACCAACATGGCATAAGTATACATATGTAACAAACCTGCACGTTATGCACATGTACCCTAGAACTTAAAGTATAATTAAAAAAATAAATAAATAAATAAAAAAAAAAAAAAAAAAAAAAAAAAAAGATTTGTTTGAGCAAAAGAACTCATAAATGGTGTCTCCTGGGAGAAGGTTAAGTGTAATGTTAAAAGTGAAGAGTAGCTTTATGCCACAAGAAAAGAGATGTATCATTTCTATATTGAACACTCAAAACAATTAAAATAGCAATAAAGATCACAATATTGTATTTAGTAACAAAGAGGTAAGAATGACAGAGAGTGGCACAAGGAGCTGGTTCTCAGTCAGACACATTATGACTTGAAAACCTTTATGTTTGCTCCAAGCCACCAAACAACTGAACAAAATGCTTAAGCTATTTTCTTCCATGAGCCTCAATGCTGTTTATTAAGATAATTGACATAGATATATGTTTCCAATGCATGATTCAGTTAATGTATCTAGATTAGTGAAAAAGAGACCAGAAGAAATTCATGGTAATTAACGTCAGTTAAATTTCTGTTTTCTATATTTCATATTGTCAGACCAATCCTTCAACCCTGATTCACAGGTTAAATAATGCAGCCACAAGCAGGGCTGAATCAAAACTAATGAGACTTAGCTCTTGAATTCTACTATATTTAGGGTTTTGAGAAGGCAGACAAAGTGTACATTATTGAAATATTTCAGAGAATGTGAAAAGTTATATTTTACGTTTCTTTTAGGATATGACTTTGCTCGTTCTCTTTAATCACATTACCTCACATATACCAAGAAGACAGTAACGCAGGCGGTAATGAAATCTTATATTTGAATAGGAGATGGGAGTGTGAGCTGACCATGCCATCTTTCCCTACACAGACTTCCAGAACCGAGTCTATGGAACTGTAGGTGTGTTCTTTTTCCCTCTTGTTTCCTCCCTCCAGATGCTAACAGATGCTAAGACAAGTGAGCTTCATCTATAGATTTAAAGTAGCTGACTTCTTTGCCTGGAGCTTAAAACGGGCTTTTGCGAACAAATTGCAGAGTATGACTTTAATATTAATGAACTTGTTTGAAACCCACAACTTTAGAAGTAGATACAGATCATCATCCCCATTTTATAGAAGTGGAAGCTGGCTCAGAGAGGTTATGTATCTTATTTGTAGCCATATTGCTAAGGAGTGGAAGAAATGAGACTTGAACTCATATCATTTTCTGAAATTCCACTGTTTTTCTCTGCCTGCCTTGTAGATCCACCAGGGGCAACCTTTAAAAATCTACTGATGTGAAGGACTCATTCTCATAAATTCTGGTTCTATTTATCTGGGTGGAGTCTGGGTATGAGTATTTTTAAAAAGCTTTACAGATGATTCTAGTGCACTCTATCACAGTACCTCTTAAACTGGATGACTGTTATTTTAAATAATAAAGAAAATACACCTATAAAAATTGAACAATGTAACCCCTCCTGCCCCCCACCAATCATAAATCAATAGCAGAAGAGGAATGGAGGGAATGTAACCTGGTATTCATTTCATGTATCCCTGTGTGTCTGTATGTGTTTCAGTGGGGCTCTTGTAAACTTCCTTGAATATCTAATGTTTAATACCATTTTTCATCCAGAAAAGGGCTAAATATTTACCCATCCAAAAAACAACAGTAGTAATAATCTACCAATAAGTGAGCACTTACTAGGTGCCAGGCACTTTGCTGGTATAATTTAATCCTCAGGCCAGGTCTGTTGTTATTTCCACTTTACCAAGTAGAAGGCTGAGGCTAAGCAAGTGGTGCAAGGCCTCACAGGACAGTAAGTGGCAAAGCTGGAATTGGTCCTGAGAATGCTGGAGGCCAGGTGTAAGTCCTTAATCATATGCAAAATCACACAATTAAAACATGGCCTTAACATTACCTGTGAAAAGTGTCATCTCTTTATGAAAGCTGATTTCATGACAGCAACACCTCATTTACTCCCTCCCTGCCTTCCTCCTTCCTTTCCTCCTTTTCCTCCTCCTACTGTTGCCATCAATAACTGTGGTACTTGGGTTCCACATGGTGGCCTGGAAGATGATCCTTTTGTAAAATGTAAAATGGTAGACCCGTTGGGGAGTGGAAGGCTGGAGGAGCAAATCAGTGCTTTTTGGTAGCTTTCGTCAAAGAGCTGCTCCTAACTTGGAGGCTAGGGAGCCACACTAGCCTCAAATAGTTGATGTCCCAGTCCTCCATGAGCTACACCTTTAGATGCGGCCGACTTTCAATACAGTATCCCAAGTTATTTTCACAAATAAGTTTGTAAGTGCCCCATGTCACAGTCAGATGCCTTTAGACTTGTAAGGTAATCTGAGTACAGAGATGTATAAATTCTATGAATGAATAAATTATTCTTTGGTTAAAGAATAATTATTTAATTGTTTAATAATTAAAACTATTCTTTTGTTAAAATTATCATCTTTAGTAAATAGGGCAGCCATAAAATAAGCTAAGGTGTTTTCATAAGTTACATAATAGAATAGATATTTGGGATTATAAAATAACATTTGAGAGAAATCTCACCTTTTCATGATCAGTTTTAATAATTTTTGCAATTTGCTTCACGTTGTTTCTCAAAGCCGGAAGAAATTTTTTAGGGATAAATTATTTGAGTGCCTTTAAGAACTGATTTGGAAATATCTGTTAAAAGTATTCTTTAGCCTGCTCTGCCGCCTGCCACCGCTGCCCGAGCCCGAGTGGTTCACTGCACGGTGAAGACAGATTCCAGACGCCAGGAACTCACGCCTTCAATCCCAGACACTATGTCCAGCAAAGGCTCCGTGGTTCTGGCCTACAGTGGCGGCCTGGACACCTCGTGCATCCTCGTGTGGCTGAAGGAACAAGGCTATGATGTCATTGCCTACGTGGCCAACATTGGCCAGAAGGAAGACTTCGAGGAAGCCAGGAAGAAGGCACTGAAGCTTGGGGCCAAAAAGGTGTTCATTGAGGATGTCAGCAGGGAGTTTGTGGAGGAGTTCATCTGGCCGGCCATCCAGTCCAGCGCACTGTATGAGCACCGCTACCTCCTGGGCACCTCTCTTGCCAGGCCTTGCATCGCCCGCAAACAAGTGGAAATCGCCCAGCGGGAGGGGGCCAAGTATGTGTCCCATGGCGCCACGGGAAAGGGGAATGATCAGGTCCGGTTTGAGCTCACCTGCTACTCGCTGGCCCCCAGATAAAGGTCATTGCTCCCTGGAGGATGCCCGAATTCTACAACCGGTTCAAGGGCCGCAGTGACCTGATGGAATACACAAAGCAACATGGGATTCCCACCCCGGTCACCCCCAAGAGCCCATGGAGCATGGACGAGAACCTCATGCACATCAGCTACGAGGCTGGAATCCTGGAGAACCCCAAGAACCAAGCGCCTCAGGTCTCTACACGAAGACCCAGGACCCGGCCAAAGCCCCCAACACCCCTGACGTTCTCGAGATCGAGTTCAAAAAAGGGGTCCCCGTGAAGGTGACCAACGTTAAGGATGGCACCACCCACCAGACCTCCTTGGAGCTCTTCATGTACCTGAACGAAGTCGCGGGCAAGCACGGTATGGGCCGTATTGACATCGTGGAGAACCGCTTCATTGGAATGAAGTCCCGAGGTATCTACGAGACCCCAGCAGGCACCATCCTTTACCACGCTCATTTAGACATCGAGGCCTTCACCATGGAACGAGAAGTGCGCAAAATCAAACAAGGCCTGGGCTTGAAGTTTGCTGAGCTGGTGTATACCGGTTTCTGGCACAGCCCTGAGTGTGAATTTGTCCGTCACTGCATTGCCAAGTCCCAGGAGCGAGTGGAAGGGAAAGCGCAGGTGTCCGTCCTCAAGGGCCAGGTGTACATCCTCGGCCGGGAGTCCCCACTGTCTCTCTACAACGAGGAGCTGGTAAGCATGAACGTGCAGGGTGATTATGAGCCAATTGATGCCACCGGGTTCATCAACATCAATTCCCTCAGGCTGAAGGAATATCATCGTCTCCAGAGCAAGGTCACTGCCAAATAGACCCCTGTACATTGAGGAGCTGGGGCCTTCTCAGTTTGCAGCTCCCCCAAGTACAGGCGCTAATTGTTGTGATAATTTGTAATTGTGACTTGCTCTCCCTGGCTGGCAGCTTAGTGGGGCTGCCAGGCCCCAGCTTTGTTCCCTGGTCCCCCTGAAGCCTGCAGACGTTGTGTTGTCACCGAAGGGAAGGGTGGGGGGCAGCTGCGGTGGGGAGCTATAAAATGACAATTAAAAGATACACTAAAAAAAAAATAAGTATTCTTTAATTCTCATTTCTGCATATGAGAGTTTACCTATTTACGCATATACAGGTTATACAAATAAAATATATCCTGAGAATTAGGAGAGAGAGAGAGAGAGAAGTAGGATATATATACACACATATATATGTGTGTGTGTGTATATATATATATTAGGGATATATATACACACACACAGTAGGATATATATACACACACACACACATATATATATATGTGTGTGTGTGTGTGTGTGTGTGTGTGTATATATATTAGGCACTATTCTCTGTGTGTGTGTGTGTGTGTGTGTGTGTATAAGGAAAATTCCCAGAGGAATTTCAGGGAAGGCTTGAAAACAGGTTCATATCTTTTAAAATGCTGATGGAGTCTGAACTATTTGAGATTCATAGCCTCAGAAACTCTTTTATCTTTTGATAAATTAACATTCTGTCAATCATTTATCATCTCTATATCTATCTATCATCTTTTAACTGATTAAGATTCTTGTCTAAATTTGAAATCAATTTCGACTTATTTGCAAGATAAGTTTGCTTTCTCCATCCATCCTTCACAAAAACTCAACAAAATTCCAGCCAAATGTATGTTGGCACTTCTAAACTCATTTTTATGAAATAATTATATTGTATCATTAAGGATTATGGTGATATGAAGTCAGAGATTTTACCAAAAAAAAGTACATGTTAACACAAATTTTGGAAAACTTAAAAAAATCCTGCGGTATTTCTCATATTTCAATATCAGTTTTTGGAAATTGAATTCAATAAAGGGCATCTTTTATCTGGCTGTTTTCAACTCACCTTTTTCCTTTCAAATGGGATTTTAAACATTGGGGCCCTGGAGATGGAGTGGGGCTGAAAAAGAGAACTTTCATCTCTGCTTAGTAGTTTGAAATGTTCACAAAATGTAATCTTGTTTGCATTTGTGTGTTTTGAATGTAAGGCCAAATAGAGTGTACTCCTAAATATCTCCTTTCGCTTTTACAAATGATTCAGCCCTGCCAGACCTCACGGATATATAGTTAGGAAACAAAATGCTGATTTGGTGAAATAAATCAACATGATCTTCAACAAAGCACTTACTGCTTTGGAACATCAGAAAGGAACATAATGCTTGGTAGGGACAGCGCTGTTCTTTTTCTTTTCGTGTCTGGAGCCTGTAATATAATATATCTTACATCTTGTACCGCCACCTCTCCACACCTGCATCCCTCCTTTCAATGATCATTCTGAATCACAGGGAGGAGACATGGTCATTGTTCAAACAGATAAGCTGAGCCTTGATACCATCTCCTGCAAGAGCCCAGCAATGTGGGAAATTGGGTTGAACCTTTTGAAAGGGAGTAAAAGAGAGATGTGTGCTAGAATCCAACACAGTAGACAAGGATACGAGTTGGAGATTTTGTGTATTAAGATCTTGGTAGGTTTTTTCATCTATTCACACCTCCCTTCCTTCAAAATTTCTTGGTGGTTTTCTTTCTCATCTATTCACACTTCCCTTCCTTCAATATTTCTTGGTGGTTTTCTTTCTTTCTAGTTGGACCAAATCTTTATAAGAAATAGAGATTTAAAGGAAATATTGAAGACAAGAGACTATGCTGCCCCCTGGTTATTTGCTTAAAGTCAGCACATTAACTTGATTACTCAGCACAAATTATGGGCTTAAATTATTAATATGTTTATGAACAAATGAACAGAAGAGTATGTCCCTGACTTAACCAATTATTTATTTATGTTTAGGAAGAATTACCATTATACATTAATAAAAAGGTAAATACGTGCCTCATGCACTCATTTTATTCTATTAGAGTTTCAAGGGACAATAAATAAGACCTTTTCTCTAATTTCTGAGTTTGTTTTCATTTAATACTTATAGATCTCATTGAAAACTGTGGCTTTAGATCTGCAACCAAATTAGTTTGCTAGCATCTCATGCCCTGCATTTTGATCTTGGGACAGTCTACCAACAGAAAGTTTGGATCTAATGAAGAGACCCTTTTACCCAGGGTTTCTGCTTCCTACTGGGAGTGGGACAAAGAGGGAAAAGATCGAATTCACATATAGAACTAGAGGCCATGAATGTCACACTCTTATCATGCACCAATGTAATACAAAATTGCTCCTCGCAAGGGTGAGAAGTGTGTTCACATGAAAACCTGAGACCACAGGAACAGAGTGCCTCCCACCTTTCTTTATCTGGGCAATTCCTTCCAGCGAATTTTTTCAGGAAAGAATGATACTGGTGTATTATTGAGGCCATTGTCAGACTGAAAATCCAAGCAAAGGGGCTTGAATGGAATATAATTACGGGCTTTCTGTATTTTCAGTTTAGACTGGTACAGAGATGTTTCTTTTCCTTTCACTTTCTCTCTCTCTCTCTCTCTCTCTCTCTCTCTCTCTCTCTCTCTCTCTCTCACACACACACACACACATCTCTAACTGTATAACATTTTCTCTTCTGTCTCCATACCCCCTCCCTCCCTTCTCTATAACGGAATTGGCCCATAATCATCTTAGAACAGGTAAAGAGTTGAAAGCATTGCTGGAGACCACACAGGTTGTTTTTTCTCTTCATACTCAGCATCTTACTCCTTCCCCTTATCTCCTACTTCCCAGACAATTCCTAAGTCTTTCTAGAGGTATGTCCTGGCCTGTAGTGGGAGCATAGTGGGCACTATGATTCGAATGACTGCTTCATTACAACTGTCACTCTCCTAATTTATACCTCAGTAGAATGCTCGTCTCAAGTGGTTTTGAAGCCTCGAGTTGCCTTTGCTCCATTTGCTCTCTCTCAACATTCCTTGTCTGGGAATTTGTTTTTTGTGCTCTGCTCCTAGCTTCATTTCGGAGTGTATAAATGAGGCTATCCTTGAAAACAGTCATTTTCTATTTTCATATGATGTCTAAAAGGAAAGGGCTTCTCAGCCATGGTTCCTTATTCATACTGCATAACACATTTAATTTAAGCAGCCACCACCATGGTATCCAGCACACGCTTATTTTTAGCAAGTCATAATGTTGAATCTTAAAACGTGAAGGGGGGGACACGAGGTTCTTTGTAACAGATCTTAAAAGACAAAGGGGAGTGGAGAATGAGGACACAGAGTTTGTGTTTCAGAAGTTTGCATCGACTAGATTTTAAGTTATATGGGGATCAGATAAACAAGGCATGTCCAAAGGAGCATGACTGAAAAGCCGCTTATACAGTATGTACCGTTGTCTTCCGGGATTTCATGAAAGTATTCTTCTGTTTGTTTAGTGGCAAAAACAAATCTGTACTAACACTTTGTCACCTTTAAAACATAGTCCCTGAAATATTACTCCAAGTGGAAATACTGTGTTACTATTCACTTTAGCAATGTTTTATGCAGTACAAGTGACTGTGAATAATTTTCATTTTTCTACAGTCTGGGAAATGTATTATTCAAATCATGTTTTAAAACTTTTAATACAAAAGGCCACAGAAGAGTATGTTAATTGGCAGCTTCATGCGTACTTACAAATTGACAAAGTTAATGAATAATAAAATATAATGAATAAAGAGATTATTTTGGTAGTACTTGGAAAACAGTGACTTGAGTTTAGGATCTACTCTAGTTGGTTCTTGAATAATATTTTCTCAAAATAATGTCTAAGTAAAGTTATGTTAATGGACTATTTTTCATTTCTCTGTATAAAGATAAGCAAATAGTAATATCTGATCACTTGACATTTAATTTTTTCTTGGTTTTCCAGCTCAATTTTCAACACACTAGTGAAGATGATTTATACATATACATAAATACCTCTATATATTCATTTTAATGAAATAGGGATTGCTCTTCTGTATAAAAAATTAAGGAAAAAGGAATATAGGCAAAGGTAAAAAGAAAATAAGATTTTAGACTAGATCAGTAAAAAATGCAGTGTTGATTGGTTTCATTTATTTGAATGAGTGTCATGCATAACGGTTATAATTTTCAAGTTTTAAATTAGGATTGTGTAATATTATAAAGTATAAAATGGTATCTAAAAATGTCAGAAATAATGTCTGAGACTGAAATGGGGATTTCTCAGGGGTTGCAGGTTTAAGTTTATGATTCCAGAAATAACCTAAGGGAAAATATGTCTAGCACTTGAACTGACACTGACCAACACTGATATTTGAATTTCAGGTTTTAAACACACACACACACATACATCAGTGGTTCATATTTTTTTTTAATACTATATGGAAACCTTTTTTTTTTTTTTTGTCTTTTCTCAAGAAGTCAAAGCTCGTGAAACACGTAAAGTACTCCAAGTTTAATGCATCAACATAGCATTCTGTGGAATAAGAACATGCCTGGTGTTCTGAGTGCATATTTCAGAGCATTGGCCTCTTGCTGGTCCAAAGGAGTAACATGTTCTCAGGGGCTTGAGCTTCTCCCTTTGGAGGCAAAATTTAGCTGAGTCATTCCTTAGTACCTTTCACGGCTGTGGTTAATATTCATTTTCTTATCTCTCCTAGAAGTGATTTTTCCACTTGGCTGAACAAACCTTTTGTCCACCTAGAATTCAAAATGTCTGCGGCTAATAAAAAGGCAAAACCGTCAATATTTTTAGTGCCAACTCTTCTTTGTTGTTCTCAATTTTCCTATATTCATTGAGCTTTGGATAAATATCATGTCATCTCTTTCTATAGAACATGGGAACTCTAAGCTGCAAGAGTGCTGCATGGATGTACCTGAGTGAATCGACAACCTGGAAATCGGAAATAGACAGCAGAGTGGAATGGGGTGAATGTGAGGAGTCACTCAGTTGGTCAGGAAAGCCAGGCAGGAGAGGCAGAGGTTTTGCAAAACAGTGTTGTGTCATGGTGGTATAACGACTGGTACTCAGTGGGTTTCAGAGGAGGTAAGAGGAATAGGAGGGAGTGAGGAGAAACAGGGAATTGATTCTGCAGGTCCCAGAGGAGGAAGGATAATTCTGCATGGAAGAACTAGGAAAATCCAGCTGCCAGGACAAGGGTGCAAATGAGGCTCTGGGCACAGAAACAAGGTGTCTGCCAGTTTGTTGAACCCAGGGTATGGGGGCAGAGCAGGACTAGAGGCTGATATACATGAATGCTCTTCACCATGCCCATGATAGGGTTGGTGAGCAGAGCTGGGGACAGTCCTGAGTGTGGAGGTGCTAATCAGTGATCCTCTGAGTAAAGAACGGTTGTGTGATCAGAGAATCTAGCTGGCTCTGTTTCGTTTTCCACACTTCCCAATTTTCTTTACCACTACTGTTCCCCTCCCTGGTTCCCTGGTTCAGTCCCTCCTCACTTCATAGCTTGACTTTGCTCTCCCCACTCCTTCAATTCCCATTCCAATTCACACTGCCCTCAGTTCCAGATAAAACCTCAAAACCTGCCATTTTGTATCTTGTCATTCTGCTCACCCACCCACTAATGTGAATTTAAACCCTCTACAGCCTGCTGCCATCTTACTTCCCCAGTCCTTCACTTCCAAGAATCCCCATTGACAGACTGATCAACTCAGATCTTCTTATCGAAAGTTTTTCAAACATTTCCCCAGAAGAAATCCCTGGAAAGCCATGTATTGCAGAAATCCCGGGGAAGTCATGCATATTCATTATATTGACCATAGAATTTGAAACCCAATGCTTAATTTCGGAGGTGTCTTCTATATAGCTCAATGTTCCTCCATTACTTGTGTTTTAAAAAGGGATCAGAAGTACTAAGTTGCTTTCCAGAGATTCCTTGGGAATTCGTGAGCATCTATCCATTCTGTGTCTTGGAGAATGATTAGAATTATACAAACCAGGACAACTTAATTAGAAAAGATATTGTTAAAGAAGCTGTCTTCCAAGAATTTGACCTCTGAAACTTGTCTTTCTCACTGGCCCACTTTCTGGCACTTGCTTCTCCTGCATCTTCAAGGCAATATTGCTAAGTGGTTAAGAGAGGACTGAAATATCTGTTCAGCTACAGAGGGAGGAATTCCGTCAGTCCTTGTAGAATTGTAAGGTCCCAATGGATAATTTTTTATTAACTACTTGAGGCAGGGGCCATGTTTTCCCACAGCCTCTAGCACAATTCTTTGCAAGCTTTTGAATACCAGGCCCATCACCTTTTATAGCTTTTATACCTTGCACAACTTACTTAGCTCCTCTGTGCTTCAGTTCTTGAACAGTGAAGCAAGAGTTATAAAAATCACTACCTCAGAGGGTTGCTGTGAGAATTACACATAAGACAACTCATGTAGAGAATGAAGCACAGTGCTTGACTCACAGAAAACACTACATGTACTTGAGTTAATCTGATTATTGTCACCCATTTACTTCTTTTTGTATCTATCCTCACATTCTTGCTTCTTCAGTACTTAAACTTTCCTTGTAGAAGAAACGGAAGTGCTCATCTATCTTTGCCTTTTGTGTGAGATATTGCTGGTTATGTTTCCTGAAGCTCCTTAGTAAGGGGCTTGGCTTTTTTTTTTTTTTTTTTTTTTTTTGACAGAGTTTTGCTCTTGTTGCCCAGGCTGGAGTGGAATAGCGTGTTCTCAGCTCACTGCAACCTCCACCTCTCTGGTTCAAGTGATTCTCCTGTCTCAGCCTCCTGAGTAGCTGGGATTACAGGCAGCTGCCACTATGCCTGTCTAAGTTTTGGTATTTTTAGTAGAGACAGAGTTTCACCATGTTGGCCAGGCGGTCTCAAACTCCTGACCTCAGGTGATCTGCCCACCTCGGCCTCCCAAAGTGCTGGGATTACAAATGTGAGCCATGCACCCAGCCAGGGCTTGGCTCTTTTTGACCCTAACTGTCTACTCCTAGTTTTCTTACCTCTTTTCTATTTATTTAACTTGCTATTGCGTCCTCCTCCTCTCCAGAAAGAGGCACTCCCAAGGTTTGCTCACAGGTTCTTCTCTTTCTTCTGTATTCCCATCAGCTTTAGTAACTTCAACTATTATTTCTATCTATTCTTTCATTCCCTTGCAACCCTGACCACTTTTTTAGAGCATATCTACCTAGAAAACATCCATGACTTTCCCTTCACAAGCATCATGTTGGATGCTAAATGCATCTTTCCTACAAATCCACTCCACCTGAAAGAATAATGGCACTTACTTTTTACTTTTACTGTGTGCCAGACAGTGTTCTAAGAACTCTGCTTGAGTATCTATCTCAACACGAAAAAGTGGCAAAGTTGAGGTTCAAGTTCAAGCAGGCTTACTCTATGTTTGTACCTCTTGACTTGCTTATTTCCACAAAGGCTGACAGCCTTCCATTCACTGAATCTTGGGCCCTCAGTCACCTTGACTCCCCCCACATTTAATGAATGGAGAGAGCACATGGAATCTATCTGGGGTGAAAAATCTCTTTATCCAGTCTTGCTACCACCCTCCCTTCCAGACTTTTGTTCCTCTTGCCTGAATTACTGACGTAATTCCTCTCTAGTCTTCCTGTTCCTATGTTTTCTGTACATCAGTGACCTTCACACATTTCTTTTTTTCAAACAAATTTAACTTCAGAAGCCCCAAATGTAGAGCAGACAAAGGCAGTGGGGCTCTCATTGAAACTGGGAGAAGAACCCAGATTTCCACCTGCTCTAACCCAGATTTCCACCTGCTGTGTGTTGACTTTGTTCACCATTGAGCCAGATTCTGGATAATTTCCTTAAGACATGGCTTTGAATGCATTCTTCCCTATTCTGAAACACAAGGTAATGCAAAGCCCCACGTCCTGTCTTTTCCTGGTTTGTTTTTGTACTCTCACTCCTCCAATTCAGACTCTAAACTCTAGTCTAATTGAACTAGACTATGCAGTTTTCTCAAACATCTGCAGTTTCTTTCTTCCTTATCTCTAAACTTCCACCACAATTTCTGTCTACTTAAATCTTGTCCATCCTTCTGAAGCAACAGCTCCTGCAGCAATCTTCTACCTGTCTGCCTGACCAGTCTGGCCTCATCTGAATCCTCAGAGCACATCGTGCCTCTTTTTGGCATCCACATTTTGGTTTCTTTTAGGGTTATTATAAGCTTGTGTTCTATTTCCCCTGATGATGACCTCCAGGGGATTACCTCCATGTAGATATGTGTTCAGCACACAGCCTTGAACCTAGACCCACCAAATACGAACATTTGCAGATGGTGAAAAAAATTCATTCACCCAACAAATGCTTACTGAGTATTTGTTAAGCAAATTTCTTGGCCCTCCAGATACACCAAGGTCCCAGCTGTTATGGCCTGATGGCGGGTATGGGTACATGTAAGCAGATGTGATAAGTTGCTCCTTCCCTGAAGAAGGATGAATTTCATACAGTTTTGGAATTTTTAGAGGAAAAAGATTATCAAGTCCAGCTGACCTGAGACCCTTGTTTTAATTCAAAGAGATTAACTGATTTGTTCAAAGGCAGTGGCCAAACCTGGATGAGTCCTGAGTCCTGTTCTCTGGGCACTTACATCACAACTCTCAAGCTACTTCTGACTGGTCTCTAAGCATAAGGTCTTGTTGATTTAGAAAAATGGGAAAAACAGATAATATTCTTTGCAAAATTATCTTTATATGTACATTTATTTTCTCTGAAGAATTTTTAAATGATCAAGTCTTTTCTCTTTCCCTCCTCTATTTATCTCCCCTCAAGCCCATTTTCAACAGTCATGTGAACAATTTATGCAGTTAAGTATCGCTTTACTCCTCATTATAGTTAATAAATTACCTGTGACATCTCCTAGACCTTGCAAGTTCCTGAGATTGGGGTGGTGGAGGGAATCTTCTCCCATATTCTTTATCAGGTACAGGTTTTTTTTTTTTTTTTTTAATCAGGTTCTTTATCTAGTTTCAGCTGTCCTATGTGATTAAAGTGTACTTGAGTGCATTTTAACAAGTCAGGAAGATAGGGTTGCAGTGCTCAGGTCCCAGTGAGAGGAGTTTACATCACATACAATATGATCTCATTTTAAAAAGTCATACCTATATGTAGACATATATGTATTTTGATATTTATTGAGATGTCATGGGATACATAAATGCCATTAGGAGATCTGAACAAATTTCAATAAGTATTGACATGTTCTGTAAAGTATTTTCAATGCAAGGAGAATTTTAGGAAAATTTAAGCAGTAAAGATATTCTTGGCGTTAATCACTTTTTTTTTTTTTTTTTTTTTTTGCGTTTGTTTGTTTTGAGACGGAGTCTCACTCTGTCACCCAGACTGGAGTGCAGTGGCATGATCTCAGCTTACTGCAAGTTCCGCCTCCGGGTTCAAGCAATTCTCCTGCCTCAGCCTCCCAAGTAGGTGGGACTACAGGCGCCCACCACCACACCTGGGTTTGTTTGTTTTTTTTTTTTTTTTTGTATTTTTAGCAGAGACCAGGTTTCACCGTGTTAGCGAGGATGGTCTCCATCTCCTAACCTCGTGATCTGCCCGCCTGGGCCTCACAAAGTGTTGGGATTACAGGCATGAGCCACCATGCCCAGCCGGCATTTATCACATTAGCTGATATAAGGGTGAGTTGGAAGAGGGCAAGGGAGGAAAGGGTAGACCAACAATTATGCTTAATGACTCAACAGTGGAGAACATAGCAATGGGCACTAGAGGGTTAGCTTCAGGAGTCAGATGCTGGAGTTAAGTAGAAGGCATTTGGGGGTAGATCCTAATAGCATCTCCCCTATATAGGCTTCTTTACATGACATTTGAAAAATGTGGAATATACTGTTTGGCTACAGAGGGAGGAATTCTCTCAGTTCCTGTAAAATTGTAAGGTCCCAATGGATACTTTTTTTATTAGCTACTGGAGGCAGGGGCCATATTTTCCCACAGCCTGTAGCACAATTCTTTACACATAGTAGGCACTCAATAAAGATTTGTCAAGTGTATGAATGCACAAGGTTTTCATAAAGGCACGATCCAAGGCTGTTGAGGTGGTTCTTATTCCATTTTTATTGCCATTCAGAACTTACAGCTCCCATAGCAACAATAACTTGTACCCCTCAAGCATATGTAGTATTTAGTTTTTCTGTATGTGGTGTCAACTTTCATGTCATAATATACTATATATGTAACTGGTTAAGTTACTGTTGTTGTGGGAACCATAGACTTTTTCCCATCTAAAATAAGCCCTTGCTAGCCATCCTTGTGTATGCAGAGGTGACAACTACACAACCTTTCCATGCCTAACTCCTCTCACTGACCCTGGGCCTCCTGTTTGGTCGACACATCCAATGACAAGTTTATGTGCTTATTGTAATAACAATGCTGTGCTTAACAGTCTTTTTTGCTAGTAATGCTGTGACATTAATATTTTGAAAGCCCACTTTTAGATTTATTATTGCTTTGTTGGGGAGTACCGTTTTATTACACGTACATTTTGAAAAGGGGATCAATTCAAGAGTCAGTCTGGTTATGAGATGTTCCTAGGCATGATGGCATAGAACAAATATGTTGTCTTATCCTGTCTCATGCTACCAAAGATGAATTGTACTTGCTTTGTTCCCTTAAAGTAGGTACTACAACTTTTTCTTTTCTGTTCGTAATGAGAGATTTTTTTAAAGGGAGCTACTTGAAACCTGGAAAAATAACCAATTCTCATTTTAGTTCATTTTGTAAGTCGTCTTTGTGAATGGCAAGCTAAGGAAAGTGGACAGTGGACAGTTAAGGGTCAGTTAGGGTAAGTCAAGTGGAGTTAAATGCTTCTCCTCTCCAGATGCCAGCAAGCATGTCTGGGGGGACATTGGAGCACAGTGTTTAAGCAGATTGGCCTTGAGCCAGCAGATTTCTGTTTGTGTTACTTGAAGCTTATAGATATACTCTTGGGAAAATCCTCAGAATATGTGTGCTTTTCTAAATGGGAAGCCTCTTACTGTTTAACACTGATTCACTTGTAAGGATTTTACTTGTAGTGATCACTTGGACTGTCTAGTGAAGCAAATACAATATTTTTACCAATATTTATTACACAACAGCCACTAATATCAGACTGCTTTCCAGTGTCTATCTTCTGCTAAATGTTCTCTTCATTTCTTCTACATTTCCACCCTCTCCATTTTCTCAACACACACACACACACACACACACACACACACACACACACACACACACACACAACTTATAATGACATATTAATCTCTCTTATGCATTCATAGCCCTGGCCTCAAGACCGATTTTTGTTTCTCCCAATGCTATAAATTGGGTCGCTCAAACATATTTGTTGAAATGGAACAAAAACACTCTGACATTTTGTTTATAGAGTATCTAGAAAGGATCAGGGTCAACAGAGACTTGTCTTCCCACTCCTGTCCTTTTTGCGTCTTTTCTGCCCCATGCACACGGTCTCCTGTGCACGGTTGGTCCTTCCTTATCAATAAAGTGGCCTTTCATTTTCCTTAGACCTCCCAACACCTTGGTCCTTGGCAAGCTAAAAATGACCTGCCCAGTGTTGTTTGTTCAAATAATCTGTAACTGATTTCATACCTAGGTATTAATATGTGAGTAATCATGCAATATTTATCATTTAAAATGAGTTTCGTGGCATTACAGTATATTATCCTTAAAGATTAATTTGACCATGGAAATTCATATTGGGAAGGTGAGAGAGATGTCTGTGAGTGAATAGTTCCTTACCTCTTAACCTGTGTGACCTATCAGGTCACTTTTCTACCTTGATGTTCTTGATTGTGCCTACATCGTTTGTAAATAGTTTAAAATGACTTATGGGTATAGCAGTATCAAATTTCCATAATGAGACAAAATATACTAGAAAGAGCATTCTTTGACACAGGCCATTTTGATTTTTTTTTTTTTTGTATTGGGTTAGAGTTTAGAAACAAAGAGTTGATAATAGGTGCTGTATTATTTAATTCATGTGATTTTTATCGAGTATTTGTTATGAGCCAGGCATCTATCCTGGGGATAGAAGATTACTAAGATAACTGTGGTCCCTGTTCTCACCTAGATTGCATTGTAGACAAGCAAACAGAGGAGAAACAAGTAAAAAAAGAAAAAACAAAGGAGACTCTCAGTTTGTGATATGCACCAGAAAGGAAATGAATATTATTACTAAGCTGGTGAATTATGATTGAGGATGGGAAATCTACTTTAGATGAGGATATGTGGGAAGACCATGTATGAGCTATCTCCTAAAGGTTGCATGGTCAACCTGTTGACCAGAGCTGCTGATGCCATGGGAGAAATGGTGATAATGGTGGTGGTGGTGGTGGTGGTGATATGATGTCGATGGTGATGTGATGATGATACAACGGTGATGGTGATGGTGATGTTGGTGATGGTGGTTGTGTGATGGTGATAATGATGGTGATGCAATGGTGATGGTGGTGATGTGATGATAGTCATGGTGATGTGATGATGATGCTGATGGCAATGGGGATGATGATGTGAATGGCGATGGCGATGTTGGTAATGGTGATGATGTGGTGGTGATAGTCATAGTGATGTGATTTGTTGGTGACGGTGACGGTAATGGTGATTATAAGCCACAATGGTGTTTAAAACTAACCTGTGGCAAAAATAACAGGGCTATGTCAAATGTAACTCCTTGACATATTATCAAAGAAGACCTAGAAATAATAACAGACAGGATGATATTAAATAAGTTGTTTAATCTTACCTTTGGCTTTAAACAATTTACTCTTTAATGTACACTTTGTGGCAAAGGAGCAAGCAGTACTTCTAGAATTTATGCATTTTCTTTGATAGGTAATGAATTCTAGGAAAAACAAAGTGATTGCTATTACCCCGTTCTTCCTTAGGCAAAATCCAGAGATTTTGAAACCAATTTGTTATATAAGGTTGATTTTGCCTTGAGATTAGTGATTTACAAGTTTTGTTGTTATTGTTATTGTTGTTGTTGTTTTCGAGACAGTGTCTCGCTCTGCTGCCCAAGCTGGAGTGCAGTGGCACAATCTCAGTTCACTGCAATCTTTGCCTCCCGGGTTCAAGCAATTCTCGTGCCTCAGCCTCCCAAGGGGCTGGGACTACAGGCGCCTGCCACCATGCCCAGCTAATTTTTATATTTTTAGTAGAGATGGGTTTCACCATGTTGGCCAGGCTGGTCTCGAATTCGTGGCCTCATGTGACCCACCCACCTCAGCCTCCCAAAGTGCTGGCATTATGGGCGTGAGCCACCACACGCGGCCAGTGATTTACAAAGTATTAAGGAGAAAATAACATTTTAGGACAATAAACTGATTACTGACTTACTGCTTTGGTAATTTACTGATTTGATCAATTTCTTCAAGTGACTACAAGTGGTTTTTCCCTTTGGGAGAATTTTTGAATATTTTCTGATGCATATCTTCTTCCTGGCCTTGCCCTTTCCTCTCTTCCTTTTCCTCCCTCTCCTGCCAAAATGTCCTTAGCATAGAAATACGAAGGTTTCCTTTATGATTTAGCATTAATGTTAGACTATGAAAAGAGCATTTTAAAATTTACCGAGTTGCTATTAGCTATACTAAGCCTCATTTATAATCTGTGGGACAACACTTGTGGAAAGCCAGCACAACTTAGTTATCTTCGTTTCTGAATCAGGAAGACTTTAATGATACAGAAAGAATCTCAGTTATTTAGTTAACCAGACAGAGCAGATTGTAGTACATTTGTACTACGTGCTTCTGTTTTATAAATAATACAGAAAGATGAGATGCATATCTAAATATTTATGGATGTGTACAAAAAGCTATCAAGGATATACTAAAATGTTAATCTCTTACTTGTAGTATATTTTGAAAACATTTTCTTTTTTTTTTTCCTTTTTCTAACTTCTAAATTTAAATTCTAAAATTCAAAGGCAAAAAGACTATTTTTGAAATAAACCACAAAAATAATAAGTTGTTTTCACCTTTGGCCTAGTAATTCTACTTTTAGGAAACAGAGACCTGGATAAAGAAATTATATTAGCACTCACACACAAAAACGAAGCATCTGATGTCTTAAAAGAAGGGAGTGATTGAGCCAGGCATGGTGGCTCACGCCTGTAATCCCAGCACTTTGGGAGGCCAAGGCAGGCAGATCATGAGGTCAGGAGATCGAGACCATCCTGGCTAACACGGTGAAACCCTGTCTCTACTAAAGATTAAAAAAAAAAAAAAATTAGCCAGGCGTGGTGGTGGGCACCTGTAGTCCCAGCTACTCGGGAGACTGAGGCAGGAGAATGGTGTGAACCTGGGAGGCGGAGCTTGCAGTGAGCTGAGATTGCGCCACTGCACTCCAGCCTGGGCGACAGAGCGAGACTCCGTCTCAAAAACAAAAAACAAAAAAAAAGAAGGGAGTGATTAAGCATATTAAATCCATAAATCATGTGACATTAAGATTGTTTTCAAAGAAATTGACCTGGGTATATGCTTATGATATAATGTGTAATGTTAAGTGAAAAAAAAAATTAGTTTATGTAGTATTGTTCTAATTATGTAAATTTTAGAAGTGTAGAAAAAAAGACCATAAATAAATAACCAAACTTATGGCAATGATAATTTTTAGGTTTGGGGAATCATGTTTTTTTTAACTTTTCAACAAATAGACATTCCATTTAAAATGAGATATACATATAAACGTTTATATTTTTTTTCAAAGAATCAGAATAAAATCTCTGATAACAATTCATTTTGATGTTTTGGTAATAATTGGGAAGGCCTAGAACATATTCCTTTTCACTGTGTTCATCCAGTGCCTTAAGGAAACAAGTAACAAATATGAGCCTTGAATTTCTTGGACAATTCTTATATACAGTTTAAACTTCACAGAAATATTTTTAAAAATCTCAAGCTTTAGGGAGATGGATTATAAAAGCAGCTATAGCTTGGACATATTATTGTCAGTATGAGTATTAGGCACATTTGATTATCAACATAGTCAACTCTACTCAGTTGATCAGGACTGTTCAATCAGACTGATAGACAATAGAGATTTTCCTGTTTCCTTGCATTCTGGACATTTTGAATGAGAATTGGTTCCACTAAATTGGTGCCTCTGTTAAGCTCCAGGACAAGCCCAGTGAATGAGCTGACTCAATTGTTTAGGCATCTTTGGACCTCTGAGTTAGGGGAAGAAAACTGTGGACTAGCAGTGCCTGTGCAGAGGAGGCCCTCAATAAATAAATGATGGGCACCTAAGGCACATTTGGTCTTGTCCACACTTCATCCCACAGTTTAACCTGGAAAGACGGTACTTTATGTATGTATATTATTTACATGAATGATACTATACTGGGGCTAAAAAGTAAAATAGGAGGAGTAGTTGTATTAACAGTAATAAAAAATATACTGAAAATCAGGGCTGCCAATTATTGGTGCACCTGCTGTGCTCCAGGCCCTGAAAGAGATGCTGGCATTTGTCTTCTCGTTAATCAGTGATGCCGCCCTGATTTGCTACAGGACTTGCCCTTTCTTGAGGATCCTAACACGTAAAAAGACACAAATAGCCAGGCTCTCAAGCACATATGGTGTCTAATGCCCTTCAACCCTTTCCACCTCTTGTTTTTGGTCTGTGCCCTGATGGTTTTCCATCTCTGTCTGTGGCAGATGAGATTCAAGGTGAGAGAAAGAACAAACCCTATAAGGTAATTCTGTCACTCACCTCATCTTCATAATCTTCCCTGAGCTTCCTCTGCTGCTCACCCTGGTATTGATCGTGTCACTGGCTATAGCAGACCAAGGCAGGGGGCTGCAAACCTTTCCGCGCAACCCTCGCCAGTGCGCCTGTTTCAGCTCCGAGAAGAAAAGCCTGCTGTGAAAACAATCAGTGCATTTGCTTTAGATCTAAGTGATTCCAACTAGGTCGATGCTTCATGCTGATGTGTTGAAAACATTTAAAAAATTTCTCAGAGTTTGATTTCCACGGGAACATTGTGGCATGTGTCTCAGTGTCTGCAGTTGTTATTTTTCACGAACGCAGCTGACAACTGCTTCCTGCCACAGCACACAAAAGCAGTAGGAAAACGGAGGCTTTTGTCTGGATGCATATTTACTATAAATGCTTTTTGGGGAAAGGGAGGAACCTCTGTGTGTGTGTGTGTTGTGTGTTGTGTGTTTGCGCGCACATGTGTGCATGCCCGCGTGCTCATGTATGTAGGTTGGGTTGATAGCCACATGCTATCTTGACCTGCCATCAAAAAGATTTTTGTTTCTGTTTTAATTTTGGTTTTCTACTCCTGAAGTGAATATGATCCAATGTTGATAGGGTATAAATGCAAGAGAATGAACTACCCTCTGGTTTGGGTTTGAGTTTTGAGATTTCCTTTGTTTTGACACTGACTTTCCTAGACAAATCATTCATGATAATGCTAAGAGTTGCTTTATCTTCCAAAGGATCTAACAGATCTCTGCAAGTTTATGTCTATATCCAGAAACAATTGGACCTTTCCATCACGTTGTGGCATGCAGCAGTAAAATGGACATTATGAAAGGGAGCTATCCTCACACAAATTCATATGTGCTTAATCTCTGACAGAAATCTGGGATAATATTTAATTGTAGAATCTAAGATAACAAGTTTTCCACCTGAAAAGTAATCTCCCTAAAGAAAAAGAACACTGTGCCAGCATATATGTGGTGTATTGTGGTATTGGGGGGACACGAGAAGGGGTAACGGGCCCAGCCTAAAAGTGTTGGAGTCAGGGACATGGACAAGCATCTTACACCTGATCACATTTTTAAGTCCCCATTCTAGTTATTAATAATAGAGTTGGGTCGGGAGCAGTGGCTCACACCTGTAATCCCAGCACTTTGGGAGGCCGAGGCAGGTGAGTCACCTGAGGTCAGGAGTTCAAGACCAGCCTGGCCAACATGGTGACACCCCATCTCTACTAAAAATACAAAAATTAGCCAGGTATGGTGGCATGCACCTGTAATCCCAGCTACTCGGGAGGGTGAGGCAGGAGAATTGCTTGAACCTGGGAGGCAGAGGTTGCAGTGAGCCGAAATCGTGCCACTGCACTCCAGCCTGGGAGACAGAGCAAGACTCAGTCTAAAAAAAAAAAAAAAAAAAAAATAGAGTCTAGGATTTGTTTTAAAAATATAGAACAATGTACCTACAATCCACACCTTCAAAATTACTTCTTTATTTAGAGATAAAGTTAGAGGGCTGACATTAGGGCTTCTTATTTTCCCATGTAGCTCCATGGGAGATCTGTGGCTAAGTCAAAGTCAGAGCCTAGTTGTTCAGTGTTCTGTCTGCCAAGTCTTGTAAAAAGTACATGTGTCGTTTCAGCTGAGTTTTCTTTGCAATGTCATCATTTAAATAAAATGTTGGGGTTTTCTTCTAGGCATGAACTCTCTTGGGTTGTGTTACCCTGTTTGCTGTTTACTGTCAAGATGCTGAGAGAATGTTCTTATAATGATCCAAGAGGAAGTGGCAAATGAGTGCTCTTCTTCAGGTATTTTGTTGATTTTTCAGAATGCCTACCAATAGGAAATTTCCACAAAACTACAATCTGTGAGTTTATTGTATAAAATTGGAGGGAAATCATTGTCATGTTTCCTTTTGTCAAATGAGTGAGATTCCCTTTTGTTCTGATATGCTGCTTCTCCAAAAGGTTAGATTATTTTATGCTAGAATTATTCCTTAATTCACAAGCTGTATCCATGGGTGGTATTATAGTTTGTTTTACTGAACACCTACATTGAATATATATCTCTCTCCTTACTGTTTACATACTTGACCATTAGAGTTTATATTCTAAATACAAGCTGCACATAAATAATCTTTTATGGAATTTTATTTGCTATTTTTGTATTTCATTTTAAAAAATAAGGCAGATGTGGCTTTTATGGGAAAAGATACTCTAGATTTTTGAGTATTAATTTACACTTCTATTTCGAGATGTCTGTAATTAGGAGGCTTAAAGTATTTTGGGGGAATGTTGGGTCAGTAACACTCACAGTTTCCTTATGAAGAAAGTGGGAAGAAAATTTCAATGGAATGTATTCTGTCTTAAAGGCACAGAAAACTTGAAAGGAGACCTAGGTCATTGCTGATGGGTCTAGGAACAGAATTTATCTCCAATTTTCTAATTGCTTCTTTTAAAATTAGATACGTACTTTTAAAAAATGGGGCAACCATTCAGAATGTCTTGGTCTGTAGAGTTTAAGAATTTTAGAATGCTGGGGATAATATAATCAATTGATTCTGCTATGATAATGATATTTTGCAGTGTTCCATAGTGTAAAGAAGGCAACATTTATGTTAAACATGATCCCTTCCTTTCTATTAGCAGCATTTGTCTATAAACACCAAGGGAGTGGAGCTGCTGTAAGTCAACGAGTGGAGGAAATAGTTGTAATATGTCATCTTTCCAATGTCATTTCATTCATTTAAAAAATGAACTCCTTGGGTGTGCTGTAGAAACACTATTTGTACTTTAAATGTACTATCAAGAGCCCAATTTGTAAAGAATTTATGCACTTAATGTATGTACTCAGCTTGTCAGGTTACTTTGTTTCCAGATTTTTTGCCCTCAGAGCAATGAGAAAGTCCTCATGAGTTGCAAAAAGAAAAACCATAGGCTTATAATAAGCTTATACTGGCTCATGTGTGAAGCTTAGCCTACTATAGATTTTCCAGAAAATCAAATATGGATGTGGCGGAAATATCTTTTCTGGCTAGGAGAAGCGACTCATTATGAGACAGTTAACTGTACATCTCTTGGGAGTGTCTTTAAGTAGTTGCTTAAAAGCCAGTGTTTAGCAGCAGAACTTTCAGAGAGGCATAACCCAATGCTGGCAGTGTATGAAAGCGGCTTTAAATGAACATTTCCCACAGGAGATTGTTTCAGACAGGGTGTGGAAATGGCAAGTGAATGAAGGTCTCTTCCAGCTAACTGGAAAAGCATGTTTTCAGGAGAGTGGAAGCTATAACTATAAAAATGAAGGTGAACATACTGAAAAAGAAGTGGATAAAATTAATTTTACAGAAATGATAACATGTTAGATGTTGTTTAGCAACTTTTAATGTTCAATCTTTCTCCTATGCCTTGGGTAATACAAAGACAAGTTTTATGAACATCTATGTGCAAGGCAAGTCTTAATTCACCTGATAAATCCTTGTGAAATATGTGTGGAATCTTACGGATTCGGAAAACTCTGAATTTTTTTTCATTCTTCGTCAATTTATCTTTTTTCTTTTGTCACCTCCACATGTTGCTATTGCTTAGACCCGGAAAGAAAACTGCAAGATTTTTTTTTTCCCTCCTTTCTCCCCACAAGATTTCCTCCTAACTTCAAAGGTCCTGTGGATCATTCTCTCGCAAACGTTGGAGAGCTCTTTTTCACAGTTGGCTATACAAATACATCCTGGTTTAATAAATGATGGCGCCTCCTACTGCTTAGTTTCCTTTTGTCAAAAGTGGAACGGTTTCCCCATGAAACGGTGGCTTCCTTCTTGCTACTGCTATTGACTCTTTTCAATTAGTTGGAGTCAAGAGCCTTTGGGCAGAAGGATGGTACACCATAGATGATCGTCTTCCCCCTTGTGGTCTGCATTCAGATGACCACTGAGAATATTTAGCATCTTGCTTATGAATTTAAAAAAAATACCTCAGTAACTCTGTTCAGGAGCAGAATTTTTAAAATATATTAATGCCTAATAATTTGTTATTCTTAGAATTTATTTCCTTTTTTTAAAATATGATGACTATTAATGGTACCTGTAGGTTCGATTTTATATACATATTATATATCTATATTACATAAAATACATATTATATATAGACATATAATATCTATATTTGATATAGATGTGTATTCTCTATTATACACAGATATCTATATACTATATCTATATTACATATTATGTATCTATATTCTATATCTATATTATATATGGATATATAATACATCTATATTATATATAGTTATATATGATTACCTATATATAATGCAATATATACTGATGACCTATATATAATACAATATATACTATATAATAACAAATATTTATTGACTCTCCACTGTGAGCCAAGCAGGGTTCTAGTAATGTGGGATATGATATAGTAATTCCAATTCATTGGTTTAATATGGCTTATTAAGTGCAGGATCTATGTGTTTGATCACTAAGCTAGGACATGGGACAGAAAGGAAGACACAGTTTCTGCTCCAAAAAGCTCATAGTCCCATGACAGAGAAAAAACAAGATGGTAAACTAAAAGTTGTAAAATCATGTAAGCACAGGAGCATTTTAAAAAGGTTAAAAACAATATAGCGACCCCCCCCCCCCACCTTACAGTTCAGTAGAAAAGACTTTAGCTAACCAAAGTCAAATATTTATATTTACATAAATGTAAAACGGTGTTAAGTGTTACCATGGGGAGGTGAATGGTATGAAAGCTCATCACAAGAGACTTTGACCTAATCAGGGAAATCATCAGTGAGTATATCAGGGAGGTAAGATTGAAGGAGGAGCTGGGGTTGTGTAGGTCAAGACAGCGCTAAGCGTGCTTTCTGCAGATGGAACAGTGCATGCATAGTCCCTGCAGCTGAAAGGAATGTGGCATGTCCAGTTTAAGGGACTTGAAGAAGGCCGACAGCCACTGTGGCAGAGCACAGAGATCAAAAAGAGTGTAAAGGTGGCAGTAAGCCAGACTGTGGAGACCTTGCTGAAAATTTGGTTTGATCAAGGAAGCTCTAGGGAACCAGTGAATGTCATAATGCCTTTGGGTGGGGAAGGCTGGAGATGTTGCCCTGAGATGATCCTGTGTGTATAAGGTTTTACAACTTTAATTTTACTATGTTGTTTTTTCTCCCTTATGTAACCATGAGTTCCTTTGGGCAAGAACTGTGTCCTCTTCCCTATCCCATGGCCTCGCTTAGTGCCTAACACATGGATGCTGTACCCAATAAATACATATTAAATCAATGATTTGATATCATTTACTTATTCTTCTTGACTTTTCTTTAGCTATTAGTAAATATAGTTTTACATAACAATGAGCAAAATGTGCACACTGGGCTGCGTGTGAACATGTTATGGAGATTTGTTAGTGATTTCTGTAATCTATCTGGGATCTGTTTACTTTGTACTGCTAAATCTAATTCCACTGCTAAATCACCATCTTTAGTTGCTGTTATTGTTATGTGTATTATCACAATATTCTTTTAAGTGTTCTCCTTTGTTCGCCTATTACCTGTTGTCAACCCAGCAACCATCTTATGATAACCTAAAGCAGATTACCGTAGCCCTGGCTGGAAAGCATCAGGAGGTCCCCATATCACCCAGAGTAGGAGTCACTGTCCTTAGAGCTGCTTCTAAGACCCTCCATGATCTTCCCCACCTCCCTGCCTCTCCTACCTCATCTACTACACACCCCCTTATCCACCCTGGGGTAGCCATACCGGGCGTTCCTGCAGTTCCTCAAACATTCCAAGCATGCTCTCATCTCAGAGGCTTTGAATTTTGTTTTCTAACCCAAATATTTGCATGACTCCTTTATATAAAACATTCCAAAATTTTTATTAAGCTCATTCCTAGATCGTGCATGCATGCGTGTGTGTGTGTGTGATTTGAGTGGATTTTTTTCAGAATTATCCTATTCGTTTTATTAATGTATTGATTCTTCTGCATTTTCATCATATTATCTGCAAATAATGTTAATTTGTATTATTTTCCTAGTAGTTATACCTCATTTCTTTTTCTGGCCTTGCTGTATTGGCTAACATTCTCAAGTCAAATATAGCACACTTACGGTGATAGCAGGCATCTTTGTTGTCTTTCTAGCCTATTGAAAAGTCCTTGGGATTTGTGTTAAATACAGAATTTGCCTGAACTCTTTTAGTTGCAAATGACAGAAAGCCATATCAATCAATGGTAATGGCTCACAGAAATCTAGGGGTAGAACTGTCTGCAGGTAGAAGTGATTTTTGATGTTCAAAACTTCTATCAGGGCCATGTCTCTATGTCTCCATCTCTCACCATTATTTTCCTTTGTATCCAAACATTCTCAGAAATGCTCTCTCCATGAAGTAGGAAGTAGGGAATGATTCTGATTGGTTTGCAGAGCATACAAACCCACCCTTTAGTTTCTGTGTCAGGTGTGAGGATTGGTTGTGCCGGAAGCAGTGACCTGAACTTATTTGGTGACAAAACCTCACCTGAACTGACATGAAGTAAACCATTTACATTTTTTTTTTTGATGCAGAGATATTAATCAGCTTAATAGTCCAGAATGTGCTGGGAGTATTAGTTAATATGTAATCTAAATACTTCATTACCATTATAAAATTTATAAAATTCTGAGTTCTCATTTATGTCTTGCTCCAGTGGAATCACATAGGGGATTGTGAGCCAGTATAATTAAATTTTCCTTATGTATCTATAAATTAAATCTAAAAATTTTAAAAATCCGATATTTGAAATAATCACTATAAAACAAAATAGAGTAATTCATAGGTTAAGACGTATAACCTTGTATCATGAAAGCAGTGCCACTAAAAGTGGAAATACAATGAGTAAAAGTTGGAAGTGGGAGAGAATGTAGCAGAGCATTTTTCCCTTTACATATTTTAATATAGTTTCCCCTTTTCATGAAGAAGGTTCAGTTCTTTTACCTAGAAACTTACTACCTAGAATTCATTTGCTTCTTGGAAACACTCCTTCTGATTCCCCTGCCTCCTTCTTGTATCGCAGCCCTGGTTTTCCAGGACGATTGCATGGCCATCTTCTTGGAATTTCCTTTCATTTTGCAGCATTATTTGGTCCATGGTTTCTTAAACCTCGTATTTTCCTCATTCCTACATCCTGTTTTTGTTTGGGGGCATCCTCAAGTAATTCTTTAAGAACAAATCTGTAGATGGTAAATTTTATAAGTCCCCACATGCCTGCAAATGACTTTATTTTGTCTTTACTCTTGATTGATAGCAAGAATTTTAGATTCAAAATAATCCTCTCAGAACTTTTGAAGGCTCTGATGTTTTCTGGCATCCAACATCGCTTATGAAATGTCTGAAACCAGTTTGGTCCTTCTTCCTTTGAAGATAAACATTGTAATCTCTTTGGAAGCTTTTAGGATCTTCTTTAGAATCCTTGTGTTCTGAAATTTTATAAGAATGTTCTTAGATTTTTTTTCCTCCATGTTTTTCTGCTCAATACCATATGGAATCCTTCAAAATGAAGACTTACAGTTTTCTATTTGTAGGTTTGTTTAAGCTTTGGGTAATTTCATTCATTACTCCTTTGATAAATTGCTCACATTCCTTTTCTTAGCTACCTCTTTCTAGAACTACTAGGAGACAGATGTTGGCCTTCCTGCATTGATTGTGCTGAAATCTTTCACATTTTCTTTCTTTTTTTTTTACGATTCTGGAAAGTTTCCTTGACTTTTCCATGTAGTGTTTCATCAGTCTTTCAAATGTCAACAATTACATTTTGAATTTTCAAAAATCTTTGTTCCTTTTATCACTGCAACCTGTTCTTGTTTTGTGGATAAAGCATTTTGTCAAATGTTCTTCACAACACCAATTAAAATTATTTTATGATTCCCTTCTCTTCCCTGAATTATTTCTGTTTTCTCCAGCATCAGGGAATCAATGTGTTCCTTTTGATTCTTTTGGGGTTTTGTTAACATTTTTCTCAGAATCTGGTAACTGTTGGTTGTCCATTTATATGCATGAATGAATAAGTAAGATAATGCAGCCATCGTGGATTTCCTTCGCAGCTTGCATATGTCAGGCTTCATTCTAGGAAGTGTGGAACCAGGAGCAAGTGAGCAGGTTGGGTGCACCCTCCCAGACCCCCCAAAAAAGGTAGTTCCCAATCTGGGGTCTTATCTTTCATTCTAGAAGCCAGTGCCTTGGGCAGGCCCTGATGAAATAATGTCATCTCTTTATAATGCTGCATGATGAGATATTTAGGATGGTCCAGGAAGGGATAAGTCATTTTCATTTATTCAAGATACTCAAATATCTACTTCAAGATATTGTTACCCAATAGTTGTATTACTCATATTGCTTTCTCAGTCCACCACTGATGTGATTTCTTTCCTTTCCAAGGTTCATGCAGAAGTATTTATTTCCAGAATTACAGCATTGAAGATAGAGTGTGGGCTAACTGGTATTTCTTTTTGGTGGATGTTTTGAGATGGTCATTGCAGTCTCATTCATGAGTCCTTTTCATTACTTTACATGGAAATTTGAAAAGAATATGTATTTTACATCTGTAAAATACAATGTTTCCTCTTTTACTCTTTCTCCTCAATAAATCAAACTCCTTAATTGTGTTATTCAGCTACTCTCTATTTTTTATCTACTTGATCTGTCACACTCTGAAAGAGGTGTTATTGCTCTTAAGATTGCAGTTTCTGCCAATTTCTCATCGTATTTCTAAAAGTTCTTTGCCTAATGTATTTCTAGGTTAGATTTTTTTTTTTTAATGTACAAAGTTTTTGACATATCTGTTTGGCAGAATGTACCTTTTATAAAAATGAAATATCCCATTTAATGCATTTTGCTAGAGCTATACTTTGATAGTAATATTGCCACCTGCTTTCCTTCTGTTTCCATTTGCCTATCATATCTGCAAGTATTTTCATTTTTTCTTTATCATTTTATTTAAAATGTTCTTTTAAACAGTCTCTGGCTGGGTTTTGTTTTGCTTCTCTTAACTCAATTTTGGATCCATTGTCTTTTAATGGAGAAATGTAATTCCTTCTTTTTATTATGTTAATTGATTTGCTTGCTCTTGGTCTTATTTTTACCATTAAAACTTATATTTTAATTGATGAATAAATATTATATATTTATGGGGTACAATGTAATGTTTGGTATATGCTTACACTGTGAAATGATTAAAATCTTATCTATTTCAATTTATGTTATGTGTTTATTTTCTTTTCTATCTTCTTTGGAATAATCAGTTTTTATTCTTACTGCTTTGAAAGTTTTACATGTTATTTCTTTCCTACTAGCAGATAATATTAATTTTTGTAGCAAACATACTTGACCAATATTTTTTTCTGACGGCAAGATCTAAACTCTATTTATAGCCTTTCTCCATAACCCCAGACTAAGATAAGCATTTAGTATTTATTTACTCCACCCCATTTGCCATATTTTATTGAAAGTATGTGAAATGTTAGCTGCATATGTATTAAAAAATAAAATTATTTACTTTTTCTTTCAAGAATTCTTTCTTTGTAATTGATCTAAGTTTTAAAACCATATTGTTAACAATTTCTTGGGCTTAATATTCATTTTACTATTTTTCTCCAAAAATGTTTCATGTATATTACAAATTCCCTCTATTCTATTATAGTTATGTTGATTTACATCTTTTTAAAATAATTTTACAAAAGGCACATAGATATCATATTAATGCAATCCTTGCATTTTAAAACCTATAAAAAATGATGATTTACATGGGAATAAAATTCCAGGGAATTAGTTCACCTTGCTTAAGATTTCTAGAAATTGTACTTCATTCCTTAATGTTTGTTTAGAAACTCTTGTCTTTTGTATTGGTTCCTAAAATCTGATTCTGCTAGCCCACAGTTTTAGCATTTTTCTTTGAGGGTAATATTTTTCTTCTTTTTTGCTACACATGTTTAGAATTTTATCTTTATTCTTGGAATCCAGAAATTTGTCAGGATATGTCAAGGGATAGGCCTTAAGAAATAATCTTATCTGGCTCTTAGGGAGACTTTAGGATATGGAGACTTGTGACTTTCTTCAGCTCAGGGAAAATATCTTTTATTATATCTCTGATGAATGCTTTCCTTCCTTCTTCTCTTTTCTTTTATGATATTCACTATTTATTATTTTCTGCATTCTTCTCTCTGGCCTAGTTCACTAGTTTGTCTTATTTCTCATTTGTCAGTTGCTCATTTTTCATACCTGGCTGCTCTTTTTTGGACAAAATGCCTTCTCAAAATTCACTAAAATGAAACATATATATATATGCTTATTTAATTTTCTTCAGTTTCCTATATTTACTTTTTTCTGTAGGTGTTTTTAATTCTGATTGCTCGGGCCGGGCACGGTGGCTCAAGCCTGTAATCCCAGCACTTTGGGAGGCCGAGACGGGCGGATCACGAGGTCAGGAGATCGAGACCATCCTGGCTAACATGGTGAAACCCCGTCTCTACTAAAAAATACAAAAAACGAGCCAGGCGACATGGCGGGCCCCTGTAGTCCCAGCTGCTTGGGAGGCTGAGGCAGGAGAATGGCGTAAACCCAGGAGGCGGAGCTTGCAGTGAGCTGAGACCCGGCCACTGCACTCCAGCCTGGGCAGCAGAGCGAGACTCCGTCTCAAAAAAAAAAAAAAAAATAATAATAATAATAATAATAATAATTCTGATTGCTCGACCTGATTATCCCCCACACATCATTTTTTGCAGTAAAACACACAGTTGTGCACTTCAATCAGTTTTGACACACGTGTGCACCTGTGTAACAGCTACTCTAGCCAAAACATGGGACACTCTCAAGGACACAGAAAGCTCCCTAGTGCCTTGGAAGCAACCACTTTTTAAATTTTGTCATCATAATTTCTATTTACCTGTTCTAAAGCTTCATGTAAGTAGAATCATACAATATATATTCTTTTATGTCTTCATTCTTCACTCAGTGTAACATCTATGAAATTCATTATGTTTTCACATGTATTGGGACCTTTTCCCCCCTTTTTCCATCTTTTATCTTTTTTGCTGGAGAGACAAGCACCATGTACATCCATTCATCTCTTGGACATTTGAGTTATTTCCAGTTCTGAGCTATTATGAATAAGCTGCTATGAACATTCTTTTGCATGGACTTATGGTTTCATTTCTTTGGAGTAAATATCAAGAGTAGAGTTGCTAAGTGGCAGAGTAGGTATATGTCTGACATTATAAGAAACTCTCAGTTTTCTAAGCAGTTGTACCATTTTACACACTCAACAGCAGTGTGTGAGAGTCTACCTGCTCCATATCTTCACCAACACTTAGTATGGTCAGTCTTTTTATCTTTAATCATTCTCATAGGTGGGTAGTGGTATTTCATTGTGGCTTTATGTTGCGTTTCCTTGATGACTAATGATGTTGAGCACTTTTTCATATATTCATTGATCCTTTGTATATCTGCATTTAAAAAGTATTATTCAAATCTTTTGCCTAGTTTTAAGATTAGTTTTTAAAAAATAATTGTTTTTCAGGAGTTTACAAATATGTATACTAGCCTTTATTGGATGTATATATTGTGGATATTTTTACCAGTCTTTAGCTTGCCTTTCCATTTTCTAAACAAAGGCTTTTAAAAGAAGAAATTTTAATTTTGATAACATTCATATGCTGTATTTTTCTTTTGTTGTTTGTGCTTTCAGTATCTTGGCTAAGATGCTTCCCCACTCCCTCAGTGAATATGTGGCAATGTCTGCAATGTCTGGAGACATTTTTGTTTGCCACAACTTGGAGAGAGAAGACTAGGACCTAGTGGGTAGAGGCCAAGAATACTTCTAAGCATCCTGTAATGTACAGGACAGTCTCCCTACAATGTAGAATTATCCAGCCCCAAATGTCAATAGAGTTGTGGTTGAGAAATCTTGATTTAGAGTGATGCACAAATGTCCAAATACATTTTCCATTTTTCTCATTGAAGTGTTCTTATTAGAAAAGCATTTCCATCTAATTTATACATTTATAAAATCTTATGTCCTCCTATGTCACATTATGGCTACTGCTTATTGAACACTTAACTATGATACAGGCTACATTTTATATATTTTCTGTATTATTCCACTTAAGCCTGAGAAGTAGGTATTCTTTGCACTTTACAAATGGAAAAACTGAAGCCAGAAAGGAAAAAGGCCCAATGGTCGGTGAAAGAGCCAAGATTTCTGTTTAGGTCAGTGTGATAGTTTACTAAGACTAAAATTTCTTTTGAGTTTATTTTAATATAAAACTTTCGCATTATCACTTAAATTACTTAATTTTACTTTTAATATAAAAATATTGATAGTCCCAGAGAAGATGGGCTCTATTTGTACTATGATGATGGAGTAACCTAGGTTAGAATGCAGGGCAGTAAGAAGATGGATATTTTCATCTCCTCTTTAGAAATTGCCAAACTACATAACAGAAGTCAAGTGTCTCCTCTGATACTCAGGGATGAATTTAGGCAGTTGACTGCTTTTCTCTCTATTTTTATTTTTGTTTTCTATTTTACTGTCCAACTTTCTGATGATTGAAAGTGGTATCAAGTAGGTTTTGCTTAGGATTAATAAAAGACATAAGCAATTTTTTCCTGACAGCACAGAAAACAATATAAGTAAACTACTTATGAAGATTATAGTGTACTCCCAGGGTGTTTTGAGCAATCTGAATGAGTAATAGGAAATATATTTGTATGCTTGAGACCTTTGAAGCTTCTTTCAAATACATTGGGTACCTTTGATGTTGCAACTGGATATCCTTCCAGAAACCCTCCTCATTGCTGTACATCAAGCAGGTGTTCTTTAAAAACACTCACTAGGCTTCTGCCATCATCCAATCACACTGATGTTATGCGATGTTTCTGTAATGCAAATTAGGTTGTGGCACTGCAGTGCTCAAAACCCTACTGCCCACAAGGGCTTTTAAAAACCTGTGTCCAAGCATTAGGAGCACTGTGGTATGTCCTCAGGGCTCTCCATGGAAAGGGAGGAAGGGCTGTTCCCTTTTGGTCCAAGGTCCTCCAATTCCAATCAGAGCAGCTCTGCTTTTCTGTCTTTTTACATTTTTGACTTTCAATTTGAAGGAGTTCCGTGACAAAGAATTCTTGAAATATTTTGGGATGTGGGGCAACGTACAAACTTCCTAACACTGCAAAAACAACCCACTGTGAGTTGGCGTTTTGCCAATGTTGCTAATCAAATCTCCTTCTCTTCCCCCATAAACATACACCTTGCGCTCCATCTATGAAAATGTACAGTTCACTGAAATATTCTGCAGGTGCCTTATTATATTATACCTCCATTGCTTTGTACATTCTGGACTTTTTAAAATTTGTTTTTCCATTCCATGACATTCTTTTCTACCTGGGGTACAAGTATGCTCACATTTAAAAAAAAGCCAATTTGTATTTCAGATGCACATAACAATTTATATTCCTACAAAGCAATATTTAGGAACCTCCATTGATCCACATACTCTCCAAGACTTGGTATAATCCAATTATTAATTTGTCCAAAACCAAGCTATATAAAATTGCATCTCATTGTTCTCTAATGGGATTTCCCTGATTATTGAGATTAATCATTTTTTTCATATATTTATCTGACACACCTATTTTTTCTCTGTGAAAAGCCTATTCATGTCACATTTTCTATTGTTTTTGCATATTACATATTCATTCTATATTCTGAATACCAGTCTTTTTTCAGTTACCTTCATTCTAAAAATATTCTCCCTACTCATGCATTATGTTTTTACTTTCTTTATGGTGTCTTTTGATGGGCGGACATTTTTAAATTTTGATGCAGATGAAGTTAATTTTAAAACTATTTCATGTTTGTTTCTCTTAGTATCTTGCTTATGAAATCTTAACCCATTTCAACATTTTAAAAACATACTCTTTTGTATTTTTTAAACATTTAAAAATATTGCTTTGCTGTCTTCATCACTACTGCTTCATAAAGGTCCTGATATCTGGTGGGACAAGTAACCTAAAAATCTAGTTGAAATTTTGTTTTGAATGTCCTTATAACTTTTTAAAATTATTTATTTATTTGTTTATTTTTGTTGATATATATTAGATGTACCTTTATATCTTTTTAATAAATTTGGGAAGAATTAACATCTGTATGCTATTAAGCGTTCTAATCCATAATCATGATATATCTTCTCATTTTTATAGGTTTTCTTTAATATCTTTCTAAAATAGTTTATACCTATACATAGAAAATTTGTGTAGTTCTCTTTGTACAGATATTTTTCAGGCTTATTCCTAGGTAACTTGGAATATTGTAAAATTTCTTCCTTTTTTTGAAAGAGGGTCTTACTCTGCCACACAGACTGTAGTGTACTGGTACAATCACAATTCATTGCCGCCTCAACTCCCAGGCTCAAGCAATCCTCCTACCTCAGCCTCCTGAGTAGCTGGGACTACAGGCACAAGCCACCAGGCCTGGCTATAAAAAAAAAAAAAAAAAAAAAAAAAAAAAAAAATGTGTAGAGTCTCACTATGTTGCCCAGACTGGTCTAGACTCCTGGGCTCAAAGGGTCTGCCTGCCTCTGCTTCCGAAAGTGCTGGGATTATAGGTACAAGCCACTGCAACTGGCTAGATTTTCTTTTTAACACAAATTTTTCAACTTTTCATATTATTACTATTAAAATAGTTTTTAAAATTATCATTGCTAGTACATAGAATTGATTTTTTATATATTGATCATATACCAGCCATCTTGCCAAACTTTCTAACATTTTGTTTTATATTCTTTTGGTTTTTCTATGGAGATAATTATGTGATCTGAAAAACAACATTTTTGATTTTTCTTTCCTATCGTTGGTACTTTTACTTTTGTCTCCTATTACAGTGGCTCAGATATTGAATCCAATATTTAATAAAAGTAATGATAGTGAGGTTAAGCATATTTGACTTGCCCCTCATTTTAAAGGTACTTGTCATTTTTCATTATCAAAAACAACATTTCTGGGAGGAGGCGGTGGATGATGAGAAATTATGTAATGGATCCAATATATGTTATTTGGGTGATGGATACCCTAAAAGCCCTGACTTCACAACACTACGCAATCTACCCGTGTAACAAAATTATACTTGTGTCCCATAAAATGTATACAAATAAAATAAAAAGAAAGAACAATTATGTTTTATATAAGTTTGTTATAGAATTCCTTTAAAGTGGTAAGGATATTCTATTCCTAGTTTGTTGAAAATTTTATCTTATGTTTTATAATTGTCATGAAATTTTTATCAAATGCTTTTACTGTATACATTAAAATGATCACATAATTGTTCATCTTTAAATTTAATATATTAAATGGCATTTATAGATTTGAAAATATTAAGCCGCTCTTACATTTCTGGGATAAAAGTGACTTGGTCATGATGCATTATCATTTTTATATACACTATTAGATTCTGCTTGCTAATAGGACTTTTTGCATCTTTGCTCATGAATGACATTAGCCTAGAAGTGTCTTTTGTTCTGTTTCCTAGTCTGGTTTGGTATGAAGGTTTTATTGACTTCATAGCTTAGGGGAAGAATTTCTTCTTTATTCTTTAAAAGACTTTTTAAAAATTAAAATTTATTTTTGTAAGTTTCACTTGTAGAATCATCTGAGTCAATGTGTGGTGTGTGTGTTTGTATGTGAAGTCCTAAAATCATGAATTAAATGTATATAATAATGAAGAGAGATGTTCATGTATTCTATCCCTTTCTGTGTTTTTTGGAAAAGTTTTATTTTCTAGGAAATTGCCCATTTTGATCAATATTTTGCATTCAGTGGCATACATTTTTCAGTGAATTCTTTTATTTTTTCAGTATCTGTTTTATTTGTAGTTATATTTCCATTTCAGTTTTTGATATAGTTTACTTGGGCATCCTCTCTTTTTGTCTAGATCAGTCTTGCCCGAGATCTGATTATTTATTAGCTTTTTCAAAGGAGCAATTTTTGCTCATCTTCTGTATTGAACTTTCAAAAAATACAAAAAAAATGTATATATTCCATTGTCCAGATGTGCCACAGTTTAGCCATTCACCTACTGAAGGACAATCTGATGCTTCTAAGTTCTGGCAATTATGAATAAAGCTGCAATAAACATTAGTTTGTGTGCTGGTTGTGTGTACATACATTTTCAACTCTTTGGGGGAAATGCCAAGGAGTGTGACTGCTGGATTATATGAGAAGATTATGGTTAGTTTTTAAAGAAATGTCAGACTGTCTTCCAAAGGGACTGTACCATGTTGCTTTCCCACCAATACATGAGAGCACTGTTGCTTCATATCCTCCTGCTTCCCTCCAAAAAAAAAAAAAAAAAAAATTGAACTAAACTTTATTTTCTTAAAAAAATATTTATTTATTTATTTATTTATTTAGTTAGTTAGTTAATTTTTGTGACAGACTCTCGCTCTGTCACCAGGCTGGAGTGCAGTGGCATGATCTTGGTTCACTGCAACCTCTGCCTCCCGGGTTCAAGGGATTCTCCTTCCTTAGCCTCATGAGTAGCTGGGATTACAGGTGCCCACCACCGCGTCTGGCTAATTTTTGTATTTTTAGTAGAAATGGGTTTTCACCTTCTTGGCCAGGCTGGTCTTGAACTCTTAACCTCGTGATCCACCCTCCTTGGCCTCCCAAAGTGCTGGGATTACAGGCGTGAGCCACCGCACCTGGCCAGCTTTATTTTTATTAGCTCTTTCCTACTGTATTTTAGTTCATTCTGTTGTTTTCATACTAACTGTTAAGATGGATGTTTAGCTCATTAATATACCATTGTATTGATTTTAGGAAAATTATCTGTAAGCCATTTTGTTGGAAGTTTAGGATAATTATTAGGATCAGAAAAAAAATTTTGATACTAATAATGCTTTTCAAATTTAGAATCCAAATTAAAACAATATCAGTGAAGACATTTCATTTTAAGGTTCCATGTGAATGTGAATATGTAACAAAACACCTACTCTATACTTCTATCCATCAGTATTTTATTTACCCACCACTCTTCATTTCTCTTTCGAAATGTGGCTGACTTAATTCCCTCCTATCATTTAGGTTTCTTAGCATTGCACTTGCCAGCCAGGCACAGTGGCTCACACCTGTAATCCCAGCACTTTGGGAGGCCAAGGTGGGCATATTATTTGGCAAGGAGTTCGAGAGCAACCTGGTCAACATGGCAAAACCCCGTCTCTAATAAAAATTAAAAAAAAATTGCCAGGCGTGGTGGTGCACATCTATAGTCCTAGCTACTTGGGAGGCTGAGGTGGGAGGATCTCATGAACTCAGGAGGTGGAGGCTGCAGTAAGCTGAGATCACGCCACTGTACTCCAGCCGGGGCAACAGAGGGAGACTGCCTAACAAAAAAAAAAAAAAAAAAAAAAAAAAAGAATTGCACTTGCCTTATAATGGGTAAGACTCAGAACTCCATGTGATTTACAAGCTCTGACTTGGAGAAATTTGAATTTTTATATGTCAATAGTTGTGTCCCATGAATCTGACTTGTGAATCAGGAAGGATGCTACTCATTATTTCTAGATCAATGGTCTCCTTTGGATGCTTAAAAGATGGCACCTTTCTCCAAAATGTTTACAGACACCCAGAGGTCTTGTTTCATTTGATACCACACAGACTTTCCTGTTGTATTCTGTTTACCAGTGGGCATTGGATGTTGGACTTTTTAGAAATATGACCTTATTTCTTAGGACTCTTAACATTCTCTGGTCAGAAAACATCACAAAAACCAAATGGTGGAAGGGTCTATAATCATAGTGAGTCCTTCTTCATGCCAAAAGAAATTATAGCCACTGTCTTTTGTACCTCAATGAGGGCATTATTAGCATTATTCAATTAAAAAGAAGGAAAGGAGATATTTAATAAAAATGTTTGCTTGCAGCCCCCATCCCTGATAAGATACTAGTGGACATAATTCCTATAATGTATGTAGACATTCAGTTGAATGAGGTTTGCACACATTAATCACACCTGTTTGCTACAATTTGCCATGCCAATTATCTTGTTTCCCTTCTTTGTCCAAGGATGTTGTACATGAAAATAGTGCATCCTGTGGAAGAGCCTTTTCTTCCCGAAGGAGCTATCCTATTGTGAATTCTGACATAAATGTGCATAAGTAGAGAGAAATGCAGATTTCAGCCTGCCATGCTGAGAATTTGCTTTGTTTGATCTGGGTATCGCAGGACACATGATGTTCAGCATGCTCTGAGGCCCCTGAAATACCTCGCTACCACACAGGCCATATTTTTTAATAACCACTTTAACACAGAGCAGGGGAAATCTCAGCCACACACAGCTCAGGATGCTATAACCAGAGAGCCTCCTGGGAGCTGTCGGTCCACTCCTAGGCTTGTTTTCTCGTGACACACATCTTCTGTCTAAATTCTTTAGTGAGGATTCTCAGGCCTCAGCATGATGAGGAGCATGGACTCCCTAGCTGTGAAACAAATGGCGAATGTGTTAGTGGCCAGGGCTGGTAGTTACTCCCGTTCAGTGTCATCGAGTGTATGTGATAAAACCGGTGTCTAAAGATTTCCTTGGTCTCTGCCCAGGGCCCGAAAGAAATATTCCTTCAAGGACTATTAACATCACATGATTCTAAGCATATCACACCCCAGTGTTTTTAGGCATCAAGAGAATATACACTATACGTCAATGATCAGTTACCTAAAAACAATACGTATATATTTGGCTGAGGAATACCAACAACACATCTTGTGGCTACCCGGCGAGCTGATATAGCTGGGAACATATATGTGCATTGGGTTATAATGACATTTCCTCGTATCACATCTATCAGGTTACAAGCAGCTAATAATTTTCTTTTGCTAGTCACAGCCAAACATTATAATGGCACATACCATAAATCAACATCAACATGGAACATTGCTTAGCAAATATAAATGTATGTGCATTGCAGAATGATCTGAGATTACAAAAATATATCAGAAGTCAAAAGTAGCTGGTGGAGAAACACTATGTCTTTTCTTTATTGAGATTGTTTGGAGGATCCTAATGTACTGTCACTGAAATAATAATTTTTCCTTTACAATCTACTTAGCAAAGATTTATCGATCCTTTCCCCCTTCATAGAGAATTACTGATCCATTTTAGAAAATCAGATTTTCACACCTTTCATGAGAATGTGCCCAGCGCAGTTCTCAGGGGACTGCCCAGGAAGTTGACTTTGACACACAGTCCCTTGAAACTTACACACCACAGCCTAGCGTCTCATCGCTGATTTGTTGCACCAGGCAGTAAAATACTTTCATACATTTATAGAGAAATGATTGTACTGCAAGGACTTATTTTTCCACGCTAGTGGATGTATTCAGGGTACCGTTATTTGTGTAAACAGCATTTTTCAGATGTGGTGCTTTTTCTTATTCATTTCTTCCCTGTCTTCTCAGCTGTAATGTTATGAACAGTAAGGTAAGATAAAAGTTGCTGAAAATCGTGCTGCAAAGCCATGGGATGCCGTAGAATTTTTCAGTGTGCGTAAATAACTTTCTTCAAGACGTACACGTCTGCTCTCCTCTCATTATGGGAGTAACCTAGGTAGCTAAGCAGCCGACATGTTATATTGAAGTATGCATCATAATGAAGGTGATTTATTATAATTAAAACAGTGTGGAGAGGAGCTTTGTATTAGACCTATTGTTTCACAGAAGAGCTTCATAAAGAGCATTACGATTAGTTATGTATTTGGGTGAGGGATGTTTTTTACGGGGAGTTACGTGAGTATTAGTCAAAGTCTGAAGTTGCTTTTTGAGTTCTTCTGAACTGGGAGGAAAGAAACATTCAGTAAACGAAGAATTTTTATACTGGTAGGAGGAGAGTGTATATGTGTTTGCATGCAAGAATAGGAGAGAGAGCGAGGAGGAAGATACAGAAGAAAATGACGTGCACCTGAAGTGTTCTCGGCAGGAGCAGTTCTAGAATACTTTATTACATATCTATGGAGACAATGGCATGGACTGTAAGTAGCTCCTGTCTCTTGATATAATAATGCACATAAAGTCGGGGTCAGATTGGGTTCGCTGTGGGCTTTGATGCTGCAGAAGGTCACTAGGGGAATCGATGGACCAAAATGAGTCCTGAGTTTCATGCAATCAATGCGATTTTTCTATTTAAAGTGGACACTGCTGGGTGTGAATCTTGAGCTTCAAATGTGGGTTGGATCAGCTTTTCAGGTCAAGAGTAGGCTGCATTGCAAATAGGTTGTTTATGATCATAATTGAGGTGATATGTGAATGCACAATAGGAGAGGCAGTTTGCAAATGCTGCTTTCAAGTTTGGCGCCCTGTCATTTTGGCAGCCACATTCACAGCCATTTGGTTGTGAGGGGATACTTGGTTCTTTGTTTATTTTGATATTTTTAATGAATCAAAAGTAAGGAAACTCTTGAAAAAATAGTTACTAAAAATAGAATATTTTAAAATATTTTCTATATTCTGTCTATTCATCCATCTATCCATCTTCAGGTCTCTCTGATTGGAAGGTAGACAGAAGGATTCTCTAATGTGTGTATATATGCACAGACACACACGTATGTATTATATATGTGTGTATATATATTTTTAAATAATTACATTTTTAAAAGTTTTTTTTAAAGTTTGCTCTAGTTGGAAAGTGAATGGAAGATTTTTGATTATCTGCAAAGCTAGAAGAGTTCAGATTTTGTGTTGATACTTCAAGCTCTTACTCTGCAGGAGCAAGAAGATCCGTGTTTAAAAGGACAAGTTATAAATGCAGTTTCCCCTCCAGAATAAAAGTTCTGGAGCTGCTGAAGGATCTTTTATGGGTTTCTCTTCATCATGTCACATTGCCACTGAGATATGCTGCATGTCATTTAGGGAAACATTACAGAGGGAAGGCACTGGCGTTTTCTGTTTGGAGGAGAAGGCGAGTAAAAAAATGGGATTTATAAAAATATTCTAAGGAAGTCTATGAAGGACTCTTCTTTTGCTGTATGCCACAGGGGAACCGGCAGCCGCAAAGACAAAAGTAACTGGCAGATTATTTCACTTGGGGTAAAACTTCACTTCTTCCTGCGAATCAGGTTTCTAACCTACAGGGGAAAATAGCTGAATGAGATTCCCAGTTATTAAAGGGCCAGGAAGCTGGAGAAATTAAGGAATATTAACTTTCCATTAAGTTGAAATACATTTGCCACTGAATTGCTACTTGGTGCTTTTTTTTTTTTTCTCCACTCTAAAAGATGACATTGCTTCCTAGCTTTTAATTTTAACTTAATTTAATTTGAACTTCAAGGGTTTTAATTTAGTAAAAGAAGATGAGAGGAAATAAGTTGAAATCACCAGTGACCTGTGGCAGAAGGCCAAGTTCACACTCTCCGCCACAGGACCTGGCAGCCTTTTGCATTCAAATAAACATTTAAAAACAAAACAAAACAAAACAAAACAAAAACCCAAAGAACTAATTGAGTACATTTGTAATAACTTAAGTCACAAGTACAGCAGTACAGAGATCTAAATTTATTTGCCCAAACTAGAAAAATGTCCCCCAAAGAATAAGAGGCGTGCGAGAGAGGAGAGGCATGCTGAGAACAGGTGGAGCCTTTGCCTACAGGATACAGCTCATTCGCAAGGAGTACAGGCTGTGTCTGTGTCTACAATGATGGGCCTTTGTATGTAGAGCCCAGATGGAGTACTTCAGTTCACGTTATCATCCTTATCCCTGAGTCTTCTTTTAATCATCTCTAGACTTTTGTGCAGCAGGAATGATTAGAGTACTTAGCCAAACCATTTTGTGTTTGTTTATTTTATTGTAATAGTCCCCAAACAACTCAGAAATAAGCTACCGAAAATAGCATTTCAGAATATGTTTCCATTGGGTAGAACCTTCAATCTCAGGAATCAGAAACACTATGTAAACACCTGCAAAGTATGGAGAGAATGATTTAATTATAATTAATTATCAGGAATTATGCCATTTACATTTATTCTACATAATACTAAATAGAAAATTTAACTTTTAAGGCAGGATGTTTTTTTCTTTGCTTTACCAGTGACTCTATAAGACATATGCCATTTAAAAATGAGAGGAAGGGGAAGTTTCAAGTTTTCAGTTATGATTCTTAGTTTTCAGGGTAAGTTTGTGAAAGGAATAGGATGCTTAAGTTTTATCTGACATAGATTTTTTAAAAATCTTATGTCTTGTATTCCAAGAAGGAATACCTAGTAAATGGAAAAATACATTTTACGCATATGAATTTATGTGTCATTTTATATTTGACAGTATTTTACATGAAATTTGAGCCTCTTATATTTATTATTCCATTTAATCCATAGTGTCCTAGTATGTTAACTTGTAGGTCTATGGTGAAATGAAAGAGTACCTCTTATTATGATGATGATTTTAAACCTTTATTTTAGGTTCAGGGGTACATGTGCAGGTTTGTTATATAGGCAAATTGCGTGTCACGGGGGCTTTGTATACAGACTATTTCATCGCCCTGATATGAAGCATACTCTTATTGATTATGATTTTGAAATCTTTCTTACATAACCCTCATTTGAAAAATGAATTTGAGAGACTCAGTTGCTGTTTAAAGACCCTGAGGCCTTTTGGGGAGGGTGAATGAAGACTTCCAGTGAAATGCTTCTTCCTACAAAATCACTTTTCCCTCAGATGAGGATACTGAGGTAATGGAAAAACCCTTAATCTCCAAAGCATCCCTGAATGTGCCACCCTGAAAATTAACCTCATCCATCCCTTTCCCCCACCTTCATTTTTTTTTTTCTTTTTTGAGACCTCAGAAAAATTGAGCACATAAATTAAAGTGTCCCCTTAGCTGCTCTAACTTATGCAACCAGCATTTACTCAGCAGCACCCTGGGTCTCAGAGACCTTGGCAACATCACAGGGGTCATATTTTTACCTAGACAAACTGCTCATGAGCCATGTTTTCAACATCTTAGACCAAAACTGACTTTTCTTTGATTTCAGACGTGAATGTTCTCTTCTATTTTGTCTTAATTTTTTTTTGAAAAGCCATTTATTGTGGCTATTCTGAGAAAAATCTCACTTTCTAGTAATGTTTGCTTTCTCCTTTGTGCCTCCAGCAACGTATTAGGCAAATAAAGAGATACAGGGTCTGACTCTGTGTTTACATGTTTTCATTTTTTTATTTGGAAGCACCCTGCCCCACACTTCCAGTACCACAGACCAAATCATATTTGTTGATCTTTTTCAAAAACAGGTCTAGTTCTGAGAAGAGGTGTTGGTTGATTTGCTTTTGGGAGAGGTCCTTTGTGCCATCGCCCTGATTGTTTAGCAGTACCATCAGTGGAGGTTAGGATACCTTTCTAGTTTTCTGAAGGCCAAGGGTCAATAAAACATCCCCCCACCATTTACCACCCCATATTAGTTTAAGCAAACAAGAAATATGCAATAAGCTGTTTTCCAAAAATCTCTCCAAATTCAAATATGTAGTAGGTTTATTTTGATGGTCTTAAAGAAAGGAGTCCTCATTGGAAACAAGTAATCTACTCAAGGGACCAGTTGAATGAATGTGTGTCAGTCACAGACCTGTTGAAGCTGTAGCTTAACTGAGCATTCAAAAATTAAGGAATAAAATGGTTTTCCAACTCTGGAGTTTCTCTCTTTTGTCATAGGATTGTTTCTTGCACTTGTAAGAACTGTCTGGAGGACTGACTCTGTCCCACCAAGATGAAGATACAAGATCACACTTTTTTGACATACCCTTTTCTTTGGTATACTATGCTTTTCCATCATTTATGTCACCTAGTTTTCATTGTATATTAAAATTTGCATTTGTTTCAGGGGAAAATTAAGCTATTTCTAAGGAATGTAAACACTCCTTTGAACATTTAAGTCTCTATTTTTAATAGAAAATAGTAACTTTATATTGCCTAGAATAAATGTATTTGAATCCCAAAAGGTGTAAGTTAGTTTTAAGAAGATAGCTGATAGCAAAGACCATTTCCCAAGCACCTGCCACAACACACGTACATACAGCACTCAGATCTCTAAAAATTTAGCCTTAAGGCAATTTGAATCTTGGGGAAATATGTTCTCATTTTTCAATCTGGCTTGACTTTATTATAACCTTGGAATTAAGTGCAGTGTTTATTCTTTCTTGTGTATCCCTTTAAAAACCTCCTTAGTAATGATGCTAAACTGCTGAAACCCTTGCCTTATCATCCATACCCACTATAGTTCATGCTGATATCTTAATTAACTCCTACATTCCTCTATTTAAATCTTGGCTAGTGTAGAATATGTCCCATTGGAAGTAACAGTACCTGGGCTGACTTTAGTTGTTTCTTTGTGATTTGTCTCAGGCCTATGAGAGAGCTTCTTCTTATCCAGTCTCTCCTTCTGTCGACAGGGGATATTAGGTCACCACAGAGACAAAAGAAGGGGAAACTGTAGGTGTTTAATAATGAGGGAAGACAAAACTGCTTATGAAGTGCTCTTAGTTCCCGGGGAAGAGGTGATGTATAAATACATGGATTTAGGGCATGGATTCAAGCCAGTTTGAATTCACATAAGTTTTGTTGGACAATTGTATCACAATATTGACTCAAGTCCAGATTAGGGCCTCTAGGGTGTCCCTTTCTCTACTAATTTGTAGTTTATTGGTTTCAAGATTCCATTACTCTCTATCTGATTTTCTCAACATTTCTCTTGCTATTTTACCATGGCCAAAAGTTCTGTTTGGGAATGGCAGATACAAGAGGTTAGAGAGTGCTGGCATCACATTTAATTTCCTTCATTCTTGGAGACTCACTGTGTTCTCCATAATTTATTAAAAGAAAACGAATCAATAGTAAAAAAGGCTCATTAGTCAATTTCCATTGAAATCTGACTTTTTTTTTGTCATCTGTACCCACTCAGATGTCTACATCTTTAATTTTATGAAGTACAGATGAGCTCCTTTATGGATGTATCAACTAATTGCATTCACTTAAAGAAAAAAAAGAGACTATATTTTTTCTTTACTCCCTTACTATAGACACTCTCCATAATTGCAAAAAGAAAAGAAACACAATAATGATCCCAAGTAATCCTAATTATTTCAATGGATATTGGAACTCTATCAATTACTTAAATAACTTAGGAATGGAGGTAATGTTGGATTAAGAACCATCAGCATGTGAGTTGATAGTCCCAAATAAAACAAATGGCTTGAGATACACATAATATCCTGGACTCTGGTCCTGAGATACTTCTGAATATAGTACCCCATGAGAGGTATGTCTACAAATTTGGATTTTCAGTTTTTGAGTAATGGGCAAAGGTTAGGTGGAGAGTGCATTTGGAAATCATACTGTGAAACCAGAAGTTTGATTGGGGATCAACTTGGTGCGATATCGGATTAGGTATAGAGCTCGATGCAATGACTTCAAATCTCTGGTGAATGCAGGTGTCTGGAATCCTGGGCTTAAGTGAGTTGTACTGAATTCCCTCACCTGCTTTTTATCAGCAGCTGTATTGACAAGATTTTCATTACTTCCTAAATGTCTGCACTGGCTTGCTGTATTTTTCCTGTTAAAGTTTATATATATATATAAACGTATATAATATATATGTGTTATATATATAATATACATATATGTGTATAATCCCAGATTGAGTTAATCTAGATAACTATACTTTATTTCTATTGCAAGCTTTACAGGGCCAATAATTTTCTTGCATGTAAAATAATGCATAGGTAGTAAAGTGTGCAAAAAAATACATTAATACTGCCATAAAAATCTATCTATATATTTTTAGAAAATCGGAGACAATTTCATTACATAGAATTAACCTGAATTACATTTAATACAATGTACTTATCCTCTCTTTAAGACATATTTTGTGATCTTACCTTTAAACAGTAATTAATGCCACTTCTAAGATAATAAACAACATTTTTTCTCAAGGAAATAGTTAGAAATGGAATGAAAATTTTCTGTACAGTTAGCAAATTACCCATACAATGTAAACTTGGTTTTGAAAAAACCCAAAGCTATGTTTTCCAGAAAAAAAAACTGGAAAAAAATACAGAAAGTAGTAACAGTGGTTATGCTGAAATAGAATTCTGGGTAATTTTAATTTTCTCCCTTGTTCTTTTTTATATTTTGTATTTTTCCTATAGTAATCATGTATTACTTTTGTAATGACAAAATATTTAAATCGTAATTTAAGAAAACTATTCAAGCAAGAATCTTCAATGAAACAAATTCAAATATCCAAGTATGTAAATTACAACATGGTACTGTGCCTTTTGTCCCACTATGATTCTGTTATAGTTTGTGCTTACCCTTCCTGACATCTTTTCTGTGCCTCTAAACTCACGCACAAACGCATACACATTCGCCTACTTACATACTCAAAGACACATTCAGACTTTCTAAAAAATGAAAATATACTCATACAGTGGTCTGTAGAATTTCTCAAGCTGATTATTAAAAGGTTAGTAGCTTGAATTGAGTAATGGTTAGTGTTCATCTCATAGACATCAGCAAACACTACTCAAGGCTTCCGCCTTCAATGGGAGCTGGATCCCAACACACCAGTGGTGTGTACTATATGTTTTATTCAGCAGCTTGCTTTTCACTTGGTAATGTACCACAGGCCTTGTTCCAAGTCAGTACATATAGCTTTATCTGACTTTTTTAAATAGTTGCATGATCTTCTGTTGCATGGATGGAACTATCTCTCTATGGATAAACTTTTGTTCATTTTCCAATTTTTCACATCGCAAGTGATCTTGTAAAGAAGTGTGATGCTTATATATTTGAGGTATTTGTGCAAGTCTTTCTGAAGTTCAGATTCTTAGAAGTGGAGGTTCTTTGGTCAAAAGACATGCAAATTTAAAGTTTGACTACTATTAGTAGATTGCTGTCCGAAATAATTGTTCCAGTTTATACGTCAACCAATTCTCCATCTTCTGGTGATCTTTTGATTGGAATCAATCTTTTACATTTTCTAATTTTATAGGCAAAATGATCAGTATGCTTTGATTATCTGTAAAGTTAACCACATTTTTATGTTTATTGGTCATTTGAATGTCTTTTTGATTTATTTATAGGAACTCTTTATACTATGGATACTACATTTTTGTTATATGTGTTGTAAATATTTTCTTCCAATATATTATTTTTTATTTCCATCTTATTGAAGGTTTCTTTTGTCTTGTGAGAGATAAAATTTTGCCTTATGATATCTAGTTTTCATGCCAGACTTATAAAGTCTTCTCTAATCTAAGACTATGACATTATTAGATGGTATCTTTTCTTCCACATGTTTTCATGCAAAAGGCTTCCATTCCTACCCAAAGACCCAAGGAGTATTGAAATGATCTCCTCTGCTTCTTTACTTTTCCCCATGCAAGGAGGGTTGGCTAATTTGACTGGCAAGAATCACGAGCATTTGTCGGGCTGGATTTACAAATGTATGGTCAGAGTGTTGAAACTGATAGTTTCCTATGACACAGCCTCTTGGCTTCTTGGATACATACTCCGAAGTATGGGCAGGAGAGAGTGTGGGAGGAACAGATAGAAAGTTGTTTTCCATGCCTATATTTTTATAGGGGTTCCATTTCAATGCCCACTAAGACTATGTAAATAAGACATCAAAGGAATCAGAGGAAAATGATCAATTAAAAATGTGGGTGGCCAAGCTGTAAAATAGAAAGAGAAAATTAAATGAATGGTGCCTCCTGCAATGGTACTCCCCACTGTGGCACACATACTGGTGTTTACAGCTTCCTGGTTCATGGGAGGATTGTACTTCTCTGCTCTTTAGAAGTTAGGAGGAACCACTGGATGAGTTCTGGCCACTGGATTGCGGGGGAAAAGTGATGTATGTCACTGTATAGCCAGGACATTCAGTTGGGATGGTGAGACCTTCAGCTGCAGTGATTATGGAAGGATGTGCTGAGATCCATGCATCTGTCAGCAGGGCCTCTGAGTGACGAGAGTAAACAGAGCCCTGCTGCCAACCCATGTTTGACATGCAGCATGAGCAAGAAACAAATGCTGTTTTAAGATGCTGAGATTTTGAAGTGAAGTTGTTTGTTACTGCAGCCTGACCTAGCCTATGCTGACTGTCACATTCATCAACAAATAGTGTAGACCTCACCCCAGGCTTATTCCCTTTAATGCCAGCCTCTTTAGAGGGGCTTACCTTGCATTGTCAATCTCCAAGTGGTAAACAGATCTTATCAGAGCCTGCTGGAGACCCATCAGGATGCCTGTTTGCTCTTTGTTTCAGCTTTTCAGTTCTATGTGGATGGCTAAGTCATGCCTTCAGTGCACACTGACCTGTTTTTATTGGGACAGGGAGAATAGAAATCTTCTCCTTTGTCTCAGGCTGTCTCTTACGCTGCATCCTCCAATCAGAGGCCCTGCCTTTGGAAGATTTGGAAACACCTTTCAGGACATGAATACCACTGGCAATTTGATCCTCACTGGGCAAGTGATTCTGGAGTGTGTGTATGTTCTCTGTAAGTTGGATCCCAGAAGGGATAACGGGGGAGTGTTAGGCTTCCTAACATCCCACAAAAGACATCCTCCTTAATTTTATTCTGGTAGAAGTTGTATATTTATCTCATAGGAGTACAGTTTTAACACGCTATATTTTGTACATTATTGTGTTTAACATGACACATTTAACTCAATCACGCATTCTCAACTCCACCACCTTTTTATGTAAAAATGGTAAGAAAATACATGGGGAAAAAAAATGGAACTCTTGGAAATTTCACTATCTGACCTAGGAGTGGGCACCAATACTGTAAAGTAGAAAAGACTATTTATGAGAGCAATTTTTGTGACATTATTCTCTGTTTATAAATATGTCCTCAATGCAAGAAGACCAAGGAGGGGGAAACTCCTCCGTAATACTCATTTAGGGAAGTGAAGGACTGCTTTCCAAACCAAGGCGAGTGCTGTTGCAGTAATGGGGCATCAAACAGGCAAAATTGTATGTGTTGTCAATGGCTACAATGTAATTTTATTGATTTAAAGTGAAGACATGATTTCTAGCTTATATAAGGTGTCACACTGGAGTAACTGCACACCAACCGGATTTGATGACCAGAAAAGAACATGTAATGTCCACACAGATTCCTCAGGCTGTCTAGCACTTAACGGTTGTTCAGTAATCAGGAGCTATTATTAGCAGTTGTCTTGCTTGAATAGTCATAGAAAGAACAGATGTTACCTGGCATGGATTTGGTTTTAGTATACTTACTTGAATCCTCCAAAGAAAAACATCGTCAAATTGCTAACTTGGTGTAATCTTGATCCATTCTGCCCCCTTGGTCCTCAGTTGTCCAGGTTTTCAGGAATCCCATAATGCTCTCTGTTGCATAAAGGCTGCTATACCCCAGGCTCAAGTGCAAAATCATTGGGAAATACATCTGTTTTTAAGCAATTCACCGGAGTCCTCAGAGGCAGTGATTCTCATGCCACTTCATCAGAATCACCAGGTTTCCAGGCCCTGTCTCAGATGCACTGAAGTAGAATCTCCTGGGTGTAGGGACTTGAAGAGTGCATTTTGAACAAGCACCCTAGTGGATTCTTACGCACAGGAGAGTCTAGGAACCTGGAAGTGAAGAAAGAATGTACGTAAGCTGTGACCCATTAGAAAATTTTAAAGAATGTATGGGGTCGATTTTCATTATTATTTTGTTTTCCATTTATGAAATACCTTTATTCAGAGAATCTAAAAAATCCAAGTTTACATCCTTTTTCCAAATGATTTTCATGATGCTTTAAGACACATTACATTCAAGATTTGTTGTACATAAGAATACATGTCCAGATATTTCTACTTCTACAGGGATTATAGATATATTTTATGTAAAGATTCTGTCTGGAGCTTACCCATTCCATTTTTGACAATAAAATGCTTTGAGAGATTTTGAGACAATTGTGTTTGATGAAGGAGCAGATACTGTAGCATTTTGAATTAAAATTAAAAGACGTTGCTTTTCCGAGACTGATAGATTTATAAAGCGATTTTCAAAGTATTGCCACCTCTGTCATGAAATAATAAATATTTTCTGAGACTGACCAATACTGTGATGTGATTAAATTAGAAATCCATTTCTGTTCTTACAGGTTGTTGCGGTTAGCATGGGATGTCGTTTCTCACAGGCTAAAAATTGCTGACAGAGTCCATGAATAAGTTGATAAATATGAGCTTTTTTTTTTTTTTTTTTTTTTTTTTTTTTTTTTTTGCAGAAGGAAATACATTCAAGTTAGCATACAGAAAGAAGAAGATATTTTTTCCATACGATGTTTTATAAGAAGGCTGTGATTTTTTTTGTAACTGGTGATTGGCTTAGCTGGGAAACATATTAAAGGGTAATTATTATCAGTCCTCTTTGAAGGCACAAAAGGTGAATTCTTATCTGTGGTCATTCCAGGGGCCTGGTTTTAGTCCCTTTCTGAACCCTTACCGGATGCACATCTTATTTGATCAATTTTGCAATGCTTCTTGTAAAGACAGACTGGCATAAGGAGTCTGTGGCCTTCTAGGTAGTGACTTCTCTGGGTACACAGGTATCCACCTCATTACAGTAATGCTCCTTGAGATTCTTTAAGGCTGTAAACCCTATAGTTATGATGTAATACACTCCTCTATCAATTTCCATTCCTCAGAGTGATAAGCATCACAAATTCGTATCCTATACCTATATCTTGAACTGAGAAATTATCAGCACCTTGGTCAGCTTGAGGACCCACTGGGTGGGATTTTCACTCCTACCTTTACATGCCCCAAAGCATCAGAGCTTCCTATACACAAGCCTATGGCTAACCCAGCCTCATTCATTCCAGAGGTGTGAGGGGAGGGGTTTCCAGCAAGTTATAGCTTTTTATGCTCTCTCCCTGCCAAGATTCTAGGCACATTGCCGTTCGTAGACATTATGTCATTTTCCAGTATCTGTTTGCCATAAACCTTCTTGATCTCTCTTACTTCCCTTCCAGTATTATTTGTGTTTCTCACATTGGGATGAGGCTCTTTAGCTTGTTTTTTTTAATCTTTATTGAGGCATAATTTACATGCCATACATTCACTCATTGAAAATGTACAATGTAATGATTTTTGTTAAATTTATGGAGTTTCACAACCATCACTACAACCAGTTTTAGAACACTGTCTTCATTCCAAAATGTTTCCTTACCCCTCTGCAGCCAGTCTCCACTCCTACCCCTACCCCAGGCTTTCTGTCACTACAAATTGGCCTTTTCCAGACATTTTACTTATCCATTTTTATCTTCCATTTTACTTTAATTTTTATCACATTTTATTTACCCATTCATAGTTGGCAGACACTTGGACTGTTTCCTGTCTTTTGCTATTAAGAGTAATGTGGCTATGACCAGACAGATACAAGCATTTGTGTAGACATGTTTTCACTTTTCTTGGGTAGATTCTTAGAAGTGGGATTTGTGGGTCATATTGATATATTTATGATTCACTCTTTAGAAAACTGTTAAACAGTTTTCCAAATGGCTGTACCATTTTACATTAGCATCAGCAGTATATGACAGCTCAGGTTTCTCCATCTTCTTGCCAAAAATTGATATCGTCTATATTTTTTATTATAACTATTGTAATGGATTTATTGTGGTATCTCATTGTGGTTTAATTTGCATTTCCCAAATTACTAAAGAAGTAAGCATCCTTTCCTGTGTCTTTTAGCTATCTGTATATCTCATTTGGTGAAAGTATATTTAAACTTTTTTCTCATTTTTAAATTGAGTTGCTTGTCTTATTGAGTTGAAGAGTTTGTTATATATTCTGGATACAAGAACTTTGTCAGAAATCTGATTTTCAAATATCTTCCACCAGTCTGTGGCTTGTCTTTTTATTTTCTTAACAGTTTAATTTGAAGTGCAAGAGTTATTCATCTTAATAATCTATTTTAAAAAATGGGTTGTGCTTTTATTGTCACATTAAGAATTCCTTATATAACCCAAGTCACAGAGCTTTCCTTCTAGATCAGGATTTTGCAATAGCAGCGTTCTTGATATTTGGAGCCAGATAATTCTTTGTCATGGGAGCCTGTCTTGTTCATTCTAGAATACATAGCAGCATCCATGGCTTTTATGCACTAGATCCATTAGTGCCTGCCTGACCCCTTCTCACTGGTTATGACAACTGAAAATGTCTCCAGACATTATCAAATGTCCCTTGGAAAGCAAAATCATCCTGATTGAGAACCACTGTTATAGAAGTTTTATAGTTTAAACTACTAACATTTAGGGTTATGGTCTATTTCGAGTTTATTTGTGCATGTGGTATGAGATAAAGATCTAGGTTCTTTTTTCTTTCATATGAATATCCAGTTGTCCCAGCACCATTTGTTAACAGACTGTCATTTCCCCCATTAAATTGTCTCCACATTTTTGTCAAAACTTAATTGACCAAAATCGTAAAGTTTAATTCTGGAACTTCATTTTTTTCCATTAACCTATATACATACACTTACAGCAATGCCTCACTGTCTTGATTACTGTAGTTTTATAGTAAGTTTTGAAACCAGGTAGTTAGTGCAAGTCTTCCAACTTTGTTCTTCTTTTTGGAAATTACTCAGGTTATTCCAGGTCCACTGCATTTATGTATAAATGTTATATATTGATCATTTTGTCATTTTTCACAAAAAAGCCTATTGAAATTTTGATAGGAATTGCCATGAATCTGTATAAATAAAATTAAGGAAAATTGCCATTTTAACACTATTAAGTTTTTCAATCCATGAAAAGGGAATATGTCTCCACTTCTTTCTTTACCTCCCTTTATTTCTTTCACTCAGCACTTGTAGTTTTCATTGTGTAAATCTTACACTTTGTTAGATTTATCATTAGTATTTTGTTTTATCTGTTACTATTGTGAACGGAATTGTATTCTTGATTTGATTTTCAGATTGTTCATTACTAGTATTTGCAACTACAATAGATTTTTTGTATATTAATCTTCTATCATGCAATCTTGTAGTAAGCGTGCAGTGTGTGTGTATATTCCTAGAATTTTCTCCCTATAGGATTATGTCATCTGCAAACAAAAAAAAATTTTAATTGTTTTCGACCATTCTTCTTTTCCAATGTAGATGCACTTAATATTTTTTCTGTAAACTAGTTCAACCATTGTGGAAAACAGTGTGGTGATTCCTCAAGGATCTGGAACTAGAAATACCATTTGACCCAACCATCCCATTACTGGGTATATACCCAAAGGATTATAAATCATGCTGCTATAAAGACACATGCACATATATGTTTATTGCAGCACTATTCACAATAGCAAAGACTTGGAATCAACCCAAATGTCCATCAGTGACAGACTGGATTAAGAAAATGTGACACATATACACCATGGAATACTATGCAACCATAAAAAAGGATGAGTTTGTGTCCTTTGTAGGGACATGGATGCAGCTGGAAACCATCATTCTCAGCCAACTATCACAAGAACAGAAAACCAGACACCACATGTTCTCACTCATAGGTGGGAATTGAACAATGAGATCACTTGGATACAGGAAGGGGAACATCACTCACCAGGGCCTATTGTGGGGAGGGGGGAGGGGTAACATTAGGAGATATACCTAATGTAAATGACAAGTTAATGGGTACAGCACACCAACATGGCACATGTATACATATTCAACAAACCCGCACATTGTGCATGTGTACCCTAGAACTTAAAGTATAATAATAATAATAATAAAATAAAAATAAAAATAAAATATTTTTTCTGTAGAAGTTGAGGAAATTCTGTTTGATTCCATTCAAAAAAAAATTTTTAAAATTATACTTTAAGTTCTAGGGTACATGTGCATAACGTGCAGGTTTGTTACATATGTATACTTGTGCCATGTTGGTGTGCTGCATCCATCAACTCGTCAGCACCCATCAATTCATCATTTATATCAGGTATAACTCCCAATGCAATCCCTTTTTTTTGTTTTTTTCTTGTATATTTGTTTGAGTTTTTTGTAGATTCTGGATAATAGCCCTTTGTCAGATGAGTAGATTGCAAAAATTTTCTCCCGTTCTGTAGGTTGCCTGTTCACTCTGATGGTAGTTTCTTTTGCTGTGCAGAAGCTCTTTAGTTTAATGAGATTCCATTTGTCAATTTTGGCTTTTGCTGCTGTTGCTTTTGGTGTTTTAGACATGAAGTCCTTGCCCATGCCTATGGCCTGAATGGTACTACCTAGGTTTTCTTCTAGGGTTTTTATGGTATTAGGTCTAACATTTAAGTCTCTAATCCATCTTGAATTAATCTTCGTATAAGGAGAAAGGATCCAGTTTCAGCTTTCTACTTATGGCTAGCCAATTTTCCCAGCACCATTTATTAAATAGGGAATCCTTTCCCCATTTCTTGTTCCTCTCAGGTTTGTCAAAGATCAGATGGCTGTAGATGTGTGGTATTATTTCTGAGGACTCTGTTCTGTTCCATTGGTCTATATCTCTGTTTTGGTACCAGTACCATGCTGTTTTGGTTACTGTAGCCTTGTAGTATAGTTTGAAGTCAGGTAGTGTGATGCCTCCAGCTTACTGAAGCTTGTGCATTTGTCACATATTTCTCGTGTCATGGTTTTCATCTCTGTCAGTTCGTTTATGACCTTCTCTGCATTAATTAGTCTAGCTGTCAATTCTTCCACTCTTTTTTCAAGATTTGTAGTTTCTTTGCACTGGGTACGTAATTCCTCCTTTAGCTCTGAGAAGTTTGATGGACTGAAGCCTTCTTCTCTCATCTCGTCAAAGTCATTCTCTGACCAGCTTGGATCCGTTGCTGGCGATGGGCTGCGCTCCTTTGCAGGGGGAGATGAGCTCTTATTTTTTGAATTTCCAGCTTTTCTGCCCTGCTTTTTCCCCATCTTTGTGATTTTATCTGCCTCTGGTCTTTGATGATGGTGACGTACTGATGGGGTATTGGTATAGGTGTCCTTCCTGTTTGATAGTTTTCCTTCTAACAGTCAGGACCCTCAGCTGTAGGTCTGTTGGAGATTGCTTGAGGTCCACTCCAGACCCTGTTTGCCTGGGTATCAGCAGCAGAGGTTGCAGAAGATAGAATATTGCTGAACAGCAAGTGTACCTGTCTGATTCTTACTTTGGAAGCTTCCTCTCAGGGTTGTACTCCACCCTGTGAGGTGTGGGGTGTCAGACTGCCCCTAGTGGGGAATGTCTCCCAGTTAGGCTACTCAGGGGTCAGGGACCCACTTGAGCAGGCAGTCTGTCCATTCTCAGATCTCAACCTCCCTGTTGGGAGATCCACTGCTCTCTTCAAAGCTGTCAGACAGAGTCGTTTGTGTCTGCAGAGGTTCCTGCTGCTTTTTTTGTTGTTGTTGTTTAGCTGTGCCCTGTCCCCAGAGGTGGAGTCTACAGAGACAGGCAGGTTTCCTTGAGCTGCTGTGAGCGCCACCCAGTTCGAGCTTCCCAGCGGCTTTGTTTACCTACTTAAGCCTCAGCAATGGCAGGCGGCCCTCCTCCAGCCTCGCTGCTGCCTTGCGGTTAGATCGCAGACTGCTGTGTTAGCAATGAGGGAGGCTCCGTGGGCGTGGGACCCTCCCCGCCAGGTGTGGGATATATTCTCCTGGTGTGCCCGTTTGCTTAAAGCGCAGTATTGGGGTGGGAGTTACCCGATTTTCCAGGTATTGTGTGTCTCAGTTCCCCTGGCTAGGAAAAGGGATTCCCTTCCCCCTTGCGCTTCCCAGGTGAGGCAATGCCTCGCCCTGCTTCAGCTCTCGCTGGTCGGGCTGCAGCAGCTGACCAGCACCGATTGTCCGGCACTCCCTAGAGAGATGACCCCAGTACCTCAGTTGAAAATGCAGAAATCACCGGTCTTCTGTGTGGCTCGTGCTGGGAGTTGGAGACTGGAGCTATTCCTATTCTGCCATCTTGCTCCGCCCCCCTGATTCCAGTTAAAATTTTTTAAAAATCACAAATGCATGTGAAATTTTGTCAACTGCCTTTTCTTTTTCTACATCTGTAAAATGGTCACATAAGGTAATTTTTAGATGTTAAACCAACTTTGCATTCTTAGATAAATCCCACTTGGTCATGGTGTAAAATGTGTTTAAACTGCTGATTGGTTTGGTTTGCTAATTTTTTTTTTTTTTCTTTTTTTTTGAGACAGAGTCTCGCTCTGTTGCCCAGGCTGGAGTGCAGTGGCCGGATCTCAGCTCACTACAAGCTCCGCCTCCCGGGTTTACGCCATTCTCCTGCCTCAGCCTCCCGAGTAGCTGGGACTACAGGTGCCCGCCGTCTCGCCTGGCTAATTTTTTGTATTTTTTTTTAGTAGAGACGGGGTTTCACCGGGTTAGCCAGGATGGTCTCGATCTCCTCACCTTGTGATCCGCCTGTCTCGGCCTCCCAAAGTGCTGGGATTACAGGCTTGAGCCACCGCGCCCGGCCGGTTTGCTAATTTTTTAAAAGAATTTTTGCCTCTATATTCTCAGGGACATTAATCCGCAATTTTATTTTTTTATGATGTCTTTGGCTGGCTTTGTTAAATAGGTCTCATAGAATGATTTGGAAAGACTTCGTTCTTTATTTTCTGAAAGAGTTTTGAAGGATTGGTATTTATATAGTTGATAGAATTCATCAATGAAGCTATCTAGAACTAGGGGTTTCTTTGTGGTAAGAGTTTTAAATTACAAATTCCATTACTTTATTGGTTGTAGGTCTATACAAATTTTCTCTCTCTCTTTTTTTAAGTTTTTATCTTAGTTTCAGGGGTATGTGTGCAGGTTTGTTATATAGCTAAACTGCATGTTGTGGGGTTTGGTGTACAGATTATTTCATCACCCAGGTAATAAGCATATTACCCGATAGGTAGTTGTTTTTTTTTTTTTTATCTTCACCCATCTCTCACCCTGCACCCTTAAGTAGGCCCCAGTGTCTGTTGTTGCCCTTTTTGTGTCTATGTGTTCTAAGTGAGAAAATGCATTATTTGGGTTTCTGTTCCTGTGTTAGTGTCCTAAAGATAATGGCCTCCAGCTCCATGTTGCTGCAATGGACATGATCTCATTCTTTTTTGTGGCTGCCTAATATTCCATGGTGTATATGTACCACGTTTTCTTTATCCAATCTACTGTTGATGGGCACCTAGGTTGATTCCATATCATTGTTATGTGAATAGTGCTGCAATGAACATACATGTGCATGTCTTTTTGATAGAAAAATGTATATTTCTTTGTGTATTTACCCAATAATGGGATTGCTGGGTTGCATGGTATTTCTAAGTTCTTTGGGAAATTACCAAACTGCTTTCCACAGTGGTTGAAGTAATTTACATTCCCATTAGCAGTGTATGAGCAGTCCCTTTTTTCTGCAACTTCTCAGCATCTACTTTTTTGACTTTTTAATAGTAGCATTTTGAGTGGTGTGAGATGGTATCTCACATCTACACAGATTTCCTGTGTCTTCTTGAATCAGTGTGTTCATTTCTGTCTTTCTAGAAATTTGTCATTTCATGCAATTTGTCAAATTTTTGGCAAAAAGGTTTTAATGTCATTTTAGAATCCCTTTAATTTGTGTAGGGTTGTACTGATGTTACCTCTTTTACTCTTTATTTTGGCAATTTGTGCTTTCTTTCTTTTTTTTTTTTCTTAGTTTAGCTGAAGATTTATCAATTTTGTTGATCTTTTTAAATAATCACCTTTTGGTTTCATTATTTTCTATATTTTTTCTATTTCTTTGATTTTCATGTAAATCCATATTATTTCCTTTTTCTTTTTCTTTTTGGGTTTAGGTTGCTCTTATTTTTCTAGTTAGCTAAAGAGGAAGCTCGAATTATTCATTGGAGACTATTTTTCTTTTTATAAACTATAAGCTTCCTTTTAAGCACTGCTTTAGATGCATGCTACATATATTTTGATTTTTCGTGTTTTCAATTCAGCTCAAAATATTTTGCAATTTTCTTTCATTCATGGGTGTTAGAAGTGTGTTGTTTAATTTCCAAATATTTAGGGATTCATCAGATCTCTTTCTTTCATTGATTTCTAACTTAATTCTGTTGTAGTCATAGAACACACTTTATATGATTTCATTCCCTTAGATTTATTGAGGCTTGCTTTATAGCCTAGCATAGAGGTCAGCAAATGATAGCTTGTGGTTATGCATCTTAAGTAATTATAATTTACTTTATCATAATACCAACTTAATTCTGCTGTTATATCTGGCAGTGTGCCCCTGAAGTACAATTTTTATTTTAGTTATTGTACTTTTATTACCAGAATTTCCATTTGGATTTTAAAAATAATTTCTATATCGTTACTGAGGTCCTTTATTTTTTGGGTTATAATACTTTCCTTTAATTCTTTACTGTTAATTTCTTCTAGTTCTTTGAACATAGATATAAAACTGAGTTGAAGTTGTTGTCTGCTAAATTTGGCCTCTGAGGACACTCAGAGAAATGTCTATTCACTGCTTCTATTTTCCTTCTTTAATATGAGTAACACTTTCCTGTTTCTTTTTTTTTTTTTGAGACGGAGTCTTGCTCTGTCGCCCAGGCTGGAGTGCAGTGGCCGGATCTCAGCTCACTGCAAGCTCCGCTTTCCGGGTTCACGCCATTCTCCTGCCTCAGCCTCCCGAGTAGCTGGGACTACAGGCGCCCGCCACCTCGCCCGGCTAGTTTTTGTATTTTTAGTAGAGACGGGGTTTCACCGTGTTAGCCAGGATGGTCTCAATCTCCTGACTTCGTGATCCGCCCATCTCGGCCTCCCAAAGTGCTGGGATTACAGGCTTGAGCCACCGCGCCCGGCCCACTTTCCTGTTTCTTAGCATGTCTCGTAATTTTTATTGAATATGGACTATTTTGAGGTACCACATTATAGCAGCTCTTGATTCTGATTTCATTTTTGTTCCAGGGGTTATTACCAATATTGTTTTAAAAATATGTTTATATCTTTATTTAGTAACCTGTTTGGACTACATTTTTGAAGTTTTTTTCCTCTATAGTGTGTGGACACTAACTCTCTGCTTAGCATCCCTTTTCCCTCAGCCTCCTCGCCAAACTCTTGTTCATATTTTTAAGGCTGACTTCTTAGGAGTCTTATTTCTGCATAACCTGATGGTCAGCCAATGATTAGTGAGAGATTGGGCCCAAACACTTTAGGCCAGCAAAATCTCCCACCTGAGTTGATGGGTCTCTGTGTGGATTCAGGAACACATTCATATTTCAGGCAGTTTTTAGTTCAGGCTATTTTGCAGTTTCTGGTATCTCCTCTGCAAAACACAGAGGTTCCTGGTAAGACAGGGATATGTGAATAGCTTGGACTTCTTCCAGTCTCCCCTGTATGTACCCATCACCTCCACTCAACCAAGGGTATCAAGTGTCTCTATGACTGTCTCATTTCCCATATTTTCCTGCTAAACTCTGGTTGGCCCATTCAACCTCAGGTATCAAAATTTCTTGTCCTAATTCCCTTGTCTTCGGTATTGTTGCTTATTGTTGACATCTCTGCTGGGGATGGGATTGTCCAACTACTGCTGCAAATCAAGTTATCTTCCTCCTACAGTTAAGCTGCTATTCACCATGTGCTCTCCCATGTTAGAATTACCATGAAGAAAAAGCTGGGGGACAAGAAGGGGAACAGCCCAGGCAAGAATACCACGGATGTCCACAGTTCTCATGAAAATTCAATAGTTTTTCTTTAATAAGTGCTTATCAGTTTGTTTTAAGTGTTTGGTCAATTTCCAGGGAACTGCAATGGTTGTTTCTGATACATTTGTCTGGTTTTATCATTACTGTTTGGAGAAAATATTTGGTGACTTGCTCATTCCAATTCATTCGCTTCTTTTTTTGTTTCCCCATAAGCTGCAGTATCTTGAATTATTCTCTTAGATCCCACAGGCCACCACGCCTAGCTTATGCTACACGACACCTCATATAGCCCAGCCTAGTGCTCTGCAATGGGCCTTAGACATCTAGTAGAAGACAGAATTAAATCTTTTTATTATTTTGTATTTTAATGCAAATGAGCCTCAGATCATTGCTTAGAGTGAATTTCTGATAGGCAGAAGTTCTACAGGCAAAGGACACCAAGGGGCAAAGCTGATCTACAACAGTGACATCACTGAATACAACCCATATCCCATTTTTTGCTTAAGAGCAAGTGGTAGAGCTGGCTAGTTTTCACGGTGTCTTTTATTTTATGGTACATGTTTGAGTAGATTTGGGTGGAAATTGCTGGTGAGGGCTAATGCTCAAAAATCTACTTGTTACTTTCTATGTACATAATATTCAGGGCACTGAGGTATGTGATAGGAAAACATCAGGACACTTGAGGAATGATTACATTTCCCTACTTAAGCTTTTCACATATACTCTACAGAAATATTAATCTTGAGTGTGAAAAGCCAAATCTCTTGGTGTCTGAATTGAACAATGTTTGAATAAGGCATATAGTAATATTCTTTGAGACTTTTAGAGAAGATGTTTTTTACTCAGGTGTAGCTATTCCTTTTATTTTGATTGCCATCCTCTCCCAAAAAAGAGAGATTATTCTGTTAAAACAGTTACTAGAGCATGTTCTCAGAAGCAATATGGATCTAGTGGGTGGAGAAGTGGACAGGAAGTTTATGAAAAAGTGTTTGACTCTAGCTCCTTATTCAAACATAGTGTATTCATGAGTGTTTATTTCTCTAGGGTCCATTTATTCTCCGCTTACTGAAGCCGAGGGCGTCCTTGTCATGCACAATAACGTGTGGTTGGAAGGTGTGTAAAGTAACTATTTGTGTGGCAATTCACTTGTCACATACTCATGAACCCTGAACTGGCTAGGCCCTCTTCTACCAATCACTGGCAGGTGTTGGGGGGCTGACTGCTAATTATTTGGATGTCAGGTGATCCAGTCCTGAAACACCTTCCTGTCACATAGCTTATGCAACTTTGCAGATCATTGGAACAATAGCAGAGAATAAGCATTACATAGTGTGTCTTTCCAGTGCGACAGGAGCCGTACCTAGCCAGTTTAACAACCATTATTCTTAATCTTCAGAACAACTCCATAAAGTAGATACTGTGACTGCAATATAAATATGAGAAAAACGTGCGCCCAGAGAAATGAAATGATAGTAAAATGTCATAAGGCCAGTGTATTAGTCCTTTCTCACACTGCTATGAAGAAATACATGAGACTGGGTAATTTATTGAGCAGTGAAATTTAATTGACTCACAGTTCTGCATGGCTAGGGAGGCCTCAGGAAACTTATGATCATGGCAGAAGATACCTCTTCACAGGGTGGCAGGAGAGAGAATAAGTGCAAACGGGAAATGCCAGACACTTATAAAACCATCAGATCTCATGAGAACTCACTCACTATCACGAGAGCAGCATAGGGGAAATGGCCCCCATGATCCAATTACCTTCACCTGGTCCCACCTTTGACACATGGGGATTACAATTTAAGGTGATAGTTGGGTGGGGACACAGAGTCAAACCGTGTCAGCCAGTAAGTGGAGAAGCAAGATTTGAAACTTGATGTATCTAATGGCAAAGTCCTGGTCACCATGGTGCTCTTCTTCCTTGGGCCATTCACAGAAGCATTCAGATAATGCTTACTTATTCATCCACTTATTAATTCAGTACTTATGGGGTGCTCAGTGTGTGCCAGAACCACACTGGACCTTGGCTTTGTCCATTCTCTTAGCTCTTTCTTTTTTTTTTTTTTTTTTTTGAGACGGAGTCTCGCTCTGTCGCCCGGGCTGGAGTGCAGTGGCCGGATCTCAGCTCACTGCAAGCTCCGCCTCCCGGGTTTACGCCATTCTCCTGCCTCAGCCTCCCGAGTAGCTGGGACTACAGGCGCCCGCCACCTCGCCCGGCTAATTTTTTGTATTTTTTAGTAGTGACGGGGTTTCACCGTGTTAGCCAGGATGGTCTCGATCTCCTGACCTCGTGATCCGCCCGTCTCGGCCTCCCAAAGTGCTGGGATTACAGGCTTGAGCCACCGCGCGCCTCTTAGCTCTTTCAAATCATGATTCTACTTCTAAGGTTTTCTGTTCTTTCTATTGGCTTTCAGAGTTTCTTGAAGGTCAGGATCCCCAGATTAGCCACATCAGCATCACTTGGGAACTTACTAGAAAGCCCATTATCAGGCCTGCCACAGATCTACTGAATTAGAAACTTGCGCAGGGGTGTGAGGTATACTGAAGAGGTAGAATACATTCCCTTTTTTCAAAGGCGTTAGTAGAGCTAATCTATGATGAAAATCCCTTTAAGATGATGGAAGAAGAAGAGCTTAAAGCCCCCTTTTCAGAAATGGTCCCAAAATGAAGAAGGGAAATCCCAGAACTTTTTGCATCACAGCTTTATCACATGGGACTTTTATGTTTGTTCCAGAAAGCAAGCATTCACTAGGAAAGTTACAGTGCATTCACTGTCGAATTGCCTTTTCTACATTGGATCCCCAGTAATTTTGTCCAATAAGGGACTTCCTGAAACAGAATCCTGGTAATTCTTGTCTTTTTCCTTCCTCCTTTCTTCTCTGTCCCTCTTTCCATTTTGTTATCTTCTCCCTACTCTTCTCTTTTTTTCATACATATATTAAATATATATACACATTTGCCAACACCACCAACCATTTTTCCCTAGAAGATTCCTAAGGTAAAGAGTGAGTTACTTAAAATATAAAATGTTCTTTTTTCCTGAATATATGAAATGAATATTTCATCTGTGTGTTCACATGCACACTGGCATGTATAATCTGCAAACATATGTTACAGATAATTGTCCATTTTTTTCTATTCTTTACCATCATTTTTATCACTCTTCTGGGGGTTTTAGAAACTTCATCAGGCTGTCATCCTGTAAAAATAGTTCTGAAGTACTACATGTCTCTGGCCTAAGAGAAGTCAGCACTGGCAAATAGAACAACAAAATAAAATAAAATAAAATAAGACCAGACCCAGTGGCTTATAGATGTAATCCCAGCACTTTGGGAGGCCGAGGTGGGCAGATCACTTGAGGTCAGGAGTTAGAGACCAGCCTGGCCAACATAGTGAAACCCTGTCTCTACTAAAAATACAAAAATTAGCTGGGCATGGTGGCAGGCGCCTGTAGTACCAGTTACTTGGGAGGCTGAGGTAGGAGAATTGCTTGAACCCAGAGGCAGAGGTTGCAGTGAGCCGAGATCATGCCATGGCACTCTAGCCTGGGTGACAGTGAGACTCCATGGCCAAAAAAAAAAAAAAAAAAAAAGAAATTTAAAAAAAATCTCTAAACACTTTTAAAAGTTTATATTTTGTTTTAGTATCAAAACTACCACAAGATACTTTCTATGTCTTACATTCAGATATGTGATTAGACCAATAAAACCTTTTGAGAATAATAATTATTATTATCCTATTAATTAGTATGATACAGTTCTTTATAAAAGGTTACAACATTTCTTATCAACCCTGATCCTCACAACAGTCATGGGCAGCGTAACTGCTCCTATTTTATAGATGATACAAATAAGCCACAGGAAACTTTAAGCAACCTACTCAAACCTCCCACACTAGGGTGACATTAAAAAAAATGAAATAAATGAAATCTAAAGAGATTTGGCTTAGCCTTGATCTTATATGCCTTTAAAATAACCATGTTTTATTTCATTTTCTGGAATTGAGGGATAGAAAGTAGCTATGAATGAATACAGGTAATGGCCCTCTAAGCGTGAATATAGAGTTGGAAGAGACAAATATTAAGAGGAAAGAGGTACAATGGCTCCGAAAAGGCTTCTTTGAGGAAGGTTGCTTAAACAGACACACAAAATTTGAGTAGAAGAGAGCTGCAGCTGCAGTGGGGGGTGGGAGAAGAAGGAGGAATGCTCCTACCAGAGCACAGGGAAAAGATGAGAGCTTTTTGGAGAAACTTAAAAAAAAAAAAGAGCAAGCAAACAAACAAAAAAAATGTGCTCACACACATATTCAATGAATATGAATATGTGTGTGAGCACATGAAAAAAGCTGCAGAAGTTGAGGATAACAGGTGGAAAAGGCCAGATCATGTAATGATTACTCATTACCCTCAAGATAACAAAAAGCTGCTGAAGAGTCGTAAGCAGGGTTGGAGTCTCCGGTGGGGGAGATAATTACATGATCATCTTTGTTATTTAAAAAGATCACTTTGGGCGCAGACAGAATAGATTGGAAGGGGGCAAAAGCTGCTATCTGAAGGTGAGTTGGACTAGAAGTAGTGGATTGTAGGGACAAAGTAGAAGTCAAAGTCAGAAGATAGTGAGGAAAATAAATTGATTAGCCTTGGAGATTAAGTGCAGGTGGTGAGCAAAGGGAAATGGTATTTCAGGGTGTGATTCCTGATAAAGTAACAAAAGAGCTAAACAATGCTATGATTTGTGTGTCATCTTTTACAGCTTTCTCTTTGGATATGAGAAAAGATGCAATGGTGGAATTTCTTCTTTCAGGGCAGATAATTTATTATGGTAATTTAAGATAGTCCATCATTTTATTCCATCAATCCACTAGATTAAGAACACTGCCAAACTTGATCTTATAAGTCCTGTTTGTCTGAATGCTAATGGGCACGTTCCACACTAAAAAATCTGCTTTTATGAGTGAGAATATTAAATAAACAATGTTAATTAGGTTACTTTAACTTCCTGTTAAAGATGTTTATCCTTAAGCTCTCCAACTAGAAGCAAATAGGAATATTTTCTTCCTTCCAGTCATGACTTCTTTGTTCTTTCCATTCTTTTTTTGTCTAGTTTTTTCTATTTTGTGATCAGACTCTGTATGTTTGAGCAAGAACAAAAGTACAAAGCAGGTAAGTAATGTTCTAGACATTGGTAGAAGAAAATACTGAAACTGAAAATAGTAGATTCCTTCTAGATACACACAAACACAGCATAGAAAGTTTTATTTTTTTCATCTGATAACATGACTGTATCTTGATGTTGAGCATTCTGTTTCAATTTTTCCTGAGATGGGGTGGGCCTTTGAAACTCTAGATTCAAGTCTTATTTCCAGAAAATGTTATTAAAGCGTACTTTATTATTTCCTAATTTTTTGTTCTTTTCATGTTGAATCTTTTTATTTTGGTCTAGATTCCTCACCTATCAATATTTCTTTAATCTTTAAAAAAAGCCATTTGGTTTTTGCTTTGTTTTATTTGCATTTAATTTTGCTTGATTTTCCTCAATCCATTCTCAATATTTTCAGCAATTTTTATTTTCCCATATAAAATATGAATACAAGGTTGTTATCTGTATAAATTTATGTTTACTCTCTATTTCTCAATTCCAGAAAATGAGATAAAACATGGTTATTTTGAAGGCATCAGAGAGCCAGGATAGATGTTGTATGCTGTTTCAATTTTGTTTTTATTTTTGTGACAATTTTTTAACTTTTTTTCCCTTTATCAACTCCTATTTTATCTCTGTGGTCTTACTATCTTCCATGAGCTATTGAATCTTTGACTTGTATTTTTGTTTTATAGAGGTTATGCTTTCTTTCATTAAGTTTAAAAATGTATAACAATGTATTTGAGCATAATGCTTTAAATTGCCTCATGGCAAACATTTTCTGGTGAATGTTCTTTTCTTGATGCATTTTCTTTTGTTGTTTCCTTCTCCATCTTTTTAAATAATTTTTGTACAGATGAAGTGTTGACTTCTTTATAAAAATTATCACTCTAAAAACTCAGGACTTCCTGGAATTCAGGATTAGAACTCAACAGAAGCCCTCTCTCTCTCTCTCTCTCTCTCTCTCTCCCTCTGTGTGTGTGTGTGTGTGTGTGTGTGTGTGTGTGTGTGTGTGTGTGTAGGTGGTGGGGGTAGGGGTTGCCAATGCTGTGTTCTATGCCAGCAGGACTTTTTTAATAATAGAATTGTGCATATGTGGGTATTTATTTAGACTTTGCCACTCCCAAGTCAGCTGAGATCAGCACTTCTAGGTTGCTCACACGCTGACAATACAGAATTATCTTCTTTACTCTGTCTTATCAGTGGAATGCTCCCTGAAAACATAACTTGTCTGTATGACCCTTTCTTTTCTTCTCATTGGAATCAAACGAGATTCAGAAAATATTCGTTTCTCTATGAGCTGCTGCCCTCAGTTCCATTTTTAAAAGGTAATGACTGTTGGTTTTGACTTGAGAATGAACCCTTCATCTTGGAGAAGGGTTCATTGGTAGCATTTTCTGAGCTCTGAGGTTGTGGCTTCCTCTCTCTTAAGTCTTTCCTTATCACATTAAACTTTAATTGCTTTTATGGTTCAGGGCTTCAGATATCGTCTTGTTTTGTTGAAGATGGAATTCGTGCTTCTGTTTCTCATTCGCCTTATTACTTTTGCATGCTTTTAAAAATGGTAACTGGGAAAGGCCATTTTTATACCACCATTCTAAACCAAATATGACCATTTTTAAAACAAAAATTCTCTCTAAAATTTGAAAAGAAAAAATGGTAGATCATCATTTTTGTCTGTTTAATTTACATTTCCTTTAATGCTAGTCAGTTTACTTTTGAAATCTTTTTCTATTTCTTTTTATGTCTTTCGTTTCTCACCTTCACACACTTTTATTGAGTCTTTCTTTTGCAATTTGCAAAGGACATTAAATCATTATATGTCTAATTTGTTGCAGTTAATAATGTCAGCTTTTTATTTACCTCCTAATTGTTTATAATGTTTTCAACATGTAAAAGTTCAATAGTTTTGTATTATCAGTATTTTCCTTTTTAATTTCTTCCACTGCTCTATGCTTAAAAAATATATTCCTATTCTAAGACTAGTCAATTTTCACATTTTAATTCTATTTTTGTAGTTTTTCTTTTTGTATTTAGCTCTTTATTCTGCCTGAATTTATTTTAGTGTTTAATGTGAGGTGAGGCTTTCGGTTGACAGTTCTCCAAGTAATAATTTTTCCTCACATCATTAATTGGAAAATCTCTTCCATTTCCAGTGATTTGTGATATTTCTATAGTAAGTGGTTTTTACTAGTCTGTTCTTCACAGAGTGAGGCCTCATATTGGGTGTTGGTTTATTCCTCCAGAAGGAGTTCAATATTGTCTCCAGCTCTCCTTCTGTCCACCAGGCTCCTGGATGACCAGAAAGGTTAATAAACAGAACCTGTCCACCTCTGGGGCCCTGCAAGTACCCAGTCTGTTAAGGTCTGATAAACTCAAGTTAATGTCTCTCCTGCTCCAGCTCTTAGACTTTCTCACGATTCCATAAAGCTAGAAACAGCATCTAATTCCTCCCCCCTTGTTTAAATGTACTATCTGAAAGCAGCATATTTCAGTTTGTGTCCTCTTCTCCAAGTTATCCGTAGTTCTGTCATTGACTCAGTTTCTCAGAGAACAATACACTAACATCCTGGTGAGTTCTGTACTAGGAGCAGTCAATGTCCCCAGATGAATTTGGAGAGTGAGAGGAGGCCTGATGGGGGTTGAGGATGAGATTAGGAGGGAAGAAGGGAAAGATTCCAAATGATGAACCCCTGTATATCAGAACTAGAGTTAGGCAGAGGTATGAACCAATTAGTCTCCTGCACAGTGCAGAGGATCCCACTTTGGGAACACATTTCTACAGTGATCCTAATTCATCACCAGTCACTGATACTGCAATTGTACATTTCGCCTAGAATTTGGGAAATCATCTTTTTCCATCACTCTGCATTCTTGTTTCTAGTGTTTAGTCCTTTTCAATCCCTTAATGGTTATTTTAACTAGACATTGGAGATGAAGAATCTATCACCATGGAAACATGGAATTACAAGTAATAAGTTTAGATGATTCTAATATTTGCAAAGTCTTAGGAGAATAAATTATCTTTACGTGATTAGATATGTAAATGGGTTTATTTATCAGTTTTGTATTGGAAATGTTCATTAACGTTTTTATGTAATACAAATGATGGAGGGAACATCTACAAAAATCTAAATTGTGGGTGATTTACACAGGGGCAGGGAGTTTTATTAATTTGGATACTCACAGCTGCTGACTACAAACCAACACCCAGAATCTTCATTTAAAAAATTGTATTTATGAAAAAACAACCTGGATTGCATGAAGATCAAGGGTTTAATTTCTCAACAAGGTAAGAAATAGTTTTAAAGAGTTGGGAAAATAAAAATGTAAAAAATACACACCTTTTATAAAGATACTGTCACCACAAATAAAGGTTCTTGGAATGCTTTTATACAGTATCTTTTTGGAAAGCTGACAAAACAGCATGGAAAAAATGAATCAGTATAACCATTTTTAATAATGACTTCTCAGAGGATATGCCCTATCAGCTCACGTGTTCATGTAGGAACTCAGTCATAAACTTCAAAGAAAAGAATTTTAAAATATTATGTTTAGAGATAAGATAATTAGGAAAGGAAAGTAATGTTGAGATCTTTTAAATTAAGTTCTTAGATAAATATATATATACTTCTAGGAGACTCAAGAGAACAAAGAAAAGAATCAAGGGGTAAGGATTGATTGAAAAGCTTTAGAAACTTGCATGTGATAATTAAAGTGAGTGACTGGATCTCATTCACAAATGTAATATTTAAAACATGCTCAGTTTCCCAAAACCACAATGAGATACAATTTCATACCCACTAGGATGTCTGTAATTTAAAAAAAATGGAAAGTAACAAGTGCTAGCAAGGATGTGGAGATATTGAAACCCTCATACATTGCTGGTGGGAATGTAAAATGTTGCAGCTACTGTGGGAAACAGTTTGACAGTTCCTCAAAACGTTAAACCTGTAGTTACCATATGACCAAGAAATTATACTCCTAAATCTATTTCGAAGAGAAGTGAAAACATAGGTTTATATAAAAACTTGTATATAAATCTTCATGGAAGCATTATTCATAATAGCCAAGCATGGAACGAACCCAAATACTCATCTATTGATTAATAGATAAAGAAAACGCGATATATTCATACAATGAAATATTATTTCGTCATAGGAAAGAATGAAGTATTTACACATGCTACAACAGGGATGAACCTTGAAAACATTGTGCTAAGTTAAAGAAGTCAGACAGGGATGGGGCACAGTGGCTCACACCTGTAATCTCTTTGGGAGGCCAAGGCAGTGTGGATCTCAAGGTTAGGAGTTTGAGACCAGCCTGGCCAAGACGGTGAAACCCTGTCTCTACTAAAAGTACAAAAGAGCCAGGCGCAGTGGCGGGCACCTGTAATCCCAGCTACTCGAGAGGCTGATACAGGAGAATCGCTTGAACCCAGGAGGCGGAGGTCGCAGTGAGCCAAGATCGTGCCACTGCACTCTGGCCTGGGCAACAGAGTAAGACTCCATCAAAAAGAAGAAAAGAAAAGAAGCCAGACAGATAAAGTAATACATATTGTAGGATTCCATTCATATGAGATGTCCAGAATAGGTAAACCTGTAGAGACAGAAAATTAGTAGTTTCTTAGGTCCGGGGGGGATGAGAAGATGGTGGAGTTATATAACTCAAGGTATTTTTAAGGTGTTGAAATGTCGATTCTGGTGATGGCTGCACACATGGTTCACCACTAAAAACAACTGAATTATACACTTTAAAATGGTGAATTCTGTGACATAGTTAAAAGAAAAAAGTTCTCAATTTGCACCACAAAATATGAAGTAACTAAATATATGAAAATTTACAAAATCCCCAGATAGCTCTAACACTCCGCCTATGTATTATTGTCCTAGTATGACAGAAATGTTCACTACCTTCAAGACAGATAAAATGTGGATGCAAAATGCAGTTGGTAGTCCAACAATGCTGTGTAGCTAGACACAGAAAGCAGAAAGTTGTCCCTTTCTATTGCTGGTTCAGAAACTCAAAAAACTCTGCACAAATAGAATGATGGTTCTCAAAGTATTTGATCTCAGGATTCCATTACATTCTTCAAATTTACTGAAGACTGTTGGGTGTGGTGTCGCATGCCTGTAGCCCCAGCTGCTTTAGAGGCTGAGGCAGGAGGATCACTTGAGCACAGGAGTTCGAGGCTGTAGGGTGCTATGATTGTGCCTGTGAATAACCACTCCATTCCAGCCTGGGCAAAATAGACATCCTCACTAAGCTTAAAAAAGAAAACTTATTGAAGACTGCAAAGAACTTTCATTTACATAGGTAATATCTATTGATATTTATTAAATTATAAATACAAAGGAAGTTTTAACATATTTGTATATTAATGCATCTTAAAATAATAAACTCATTGTTAACATAAATATTTTTATTAAAAATTATATTTTCAAAATACAATAATTTAGAAGACTGGTATTATTTTACACTTGACATGTAAAATAGAATGACATTTTAACAGGATTTCACAGGAGACAGTTGTGTTCTTGTATCTACTCCTTTGTTTATTCTATTATGATATATTCCTTTGGTTGTATTTTATGAAGAAAGCAAGAAACATGCAGATATGTAGTTGGAAAAGGAAGGAGTATTTTGATAGCCTCTTATGATAATCGTGGCTAGCCTTTGATACCGTATCAAAATCTGACTAGTGATAGTTTTTTAAGCTTAGTTTCAATGTAGAATTAAAAACCCATATTAAGAAACTGTTTGAACTCATTTACAATGAAATCCATTGACTTACTTTGCACTGTAAATGAATCTTGTACCAATTCATAATTTTGCAGTATCAGCAACTGGTCATTTGGAAATTGTTGGTTCACTGTGTTACATAGCACTTCCAAGTGTTGACATATTTTATTACACTATATAAAAAATCTTGTTTGTTAATCTCACCACTTATTTTAACAGAAAAGTCTTTTTGTATTGGGAAGTTGTTAAACTTTTGGTGGTGAATATAAGTTTTCCAAAATTCTAATTTTTTTCTTTCTGAAAGCTTAAGTTTTATCATCAGCAACAAATACTTCTAGTTGTTTTTCTTGAAGTAACAGGCTCACTCCACTCATTTTTCCCCAAAAAAGTCTGCCTGTCAGATACCAAAGACTGAAAAACCAGCTTGTTGCTCTTTTCTCAAGAATGCAGCTTAAACAATTGCAAGGTGCTTTTCTTTGAAACAATCATATTTCAGTATGCAACTGAGGTGCTTCTGTGCACTTTCCAGTTCATCACTCAAAATATTAAGAAAAAGTATGCAAAGGGTACAATTAAAAAAATTTTTTTTATTAATATTTTTGCCATTACATCAAGGGCTTTTAAAAGTGAAATTGGTCTTCTCTTCTTTTTTTAATCTTAGTGTGAGTTCATGGATACTACATGTGTAGCTTGATGCCATTAGGATTTATACCTAGATACCGGCAATTTTGTCCACCATTGTTTTGCATCCTGAATACAAATGTCAACACAGTGAAGAGGCAAATAATGTGTCAGTATTATTTTTTAAAATGCTTATTATAATATTATATTACCATGAAAATAATTTTTATCCTGCAGACCTCCTCAGAGTATCTCAGGGATCTCAGAGATTTGTAAAATCATGCTTTGAAAACTGTCAAATGAGAAAACGTGTAAGAAAATTTCTCGTGGGCTATCATATTAGGCACTTTGAACATGATCTACCTTCCACCCACTTCTTACCTTTTATATACAGTTAGACTTTGTTATTGCCAAAAGTGACTACATAGAAAGTAGAGGGTAGAAGGCAATTGCCCATTCCATCCTCAGCTAGGAAGGTTGCCACAACAGCACCTCGTGGGACTGGCTGCAAGTAGAGCCCTAGAAGGCACACTAGTGATTGTGCTTTGTCATGTGTAATATAACAGCATCAGGAAGAGGGGAGGAGAAGATCCAACTTTAGTCCAGCAAAGTCATACTAGATACAACTTTAAAAGATATATTATCATTACTGTAACAATGGTCATTGGAGGGAAACACTCACAGGAGGGACAAAGAAAAAATATTAGAAGATACTGGGGCTCTGGGTTCATTGACTCATGCCTGTAATCCCAGCAATTTGGGAGGCCGAGGAAGGAGAATAGCTTGAGCCCAGGAGGTGTTTTTTGTTTTGTTTTGTTTTGTTTTTTCCAAAAAGGAGAGAGAGAGAGAGAATAAGATTAGGAACTATTTTTAACAAACTCCTGTTCACTGTAGATCTGAGAAAGAGACTTGGTGATCAGCTTCAGTGAGCTTCTGGAATGCTTTGAAAACTGTCGAATGAGAAAACTTCTAATGGGGTATCATATTAGGCAGTTTGAACATGCTCTACCTTCCACCCAAAGTCACTTATTATTAGCTAAGTAAATAATAATAAGTCAAACTCACTTATTATTAGCTAAGTAAATAATAGTCTGGATAGCTTTCTTATGGTGGACAGATACACAGAAAAAAAGAACAATATTGGATTCATATAAAGGTGCTACAGGACAAAGAAAAAGAAACATTATTATGAATGCTCTGTAATGCAAGCCTGTAAATATGATTTATGGTAAAAATCAGAAGAAGGTTTTAGAAAATTCTTTGGCATCCTTAAATGTGTATATAAGAATTTAACGGGTGTGGCAACTCATGCCTGTAATCCCACCACTTGGGAGGCCAAGGCAGGAGGATTACTTGAGCCTGAGAGTTCGAGATCAGCTTGGGCAATAATTATAGCAGAGGGCTAAGAGGAAAGACAGCAAAGTGAGATGCAAAAAGGGGTTCCTCGAGGTAAGAAAGTATTTCAGTGACAAATCAAAATTCACATTAGAAGATGAAAGTATAGGCTTCCACTGGCAAATTAAACCAATGTATTATGAAACTCACAAAACTGTTGCAAAACAGAGACAAAGCCACAGGAGCTTAAATGGATAAGAGAGACAATGGATACGAAGGACAGAAAATGAAGAACAATGCAAGACTTCTGGAGGACTAGAAGAAAATAATTTAAAGCAATGTTAAATGGAGGTGGGGAATCCCTGAGAAATCAAGATTGAGAGGGTTCTCTCAGTTCTAAGAAACTCGATGAAAAGACACCCACCCTGGAGATATCTTGGTCATTTTTTTAACAACAAAGAAAAACAATAATATTATAAGCATAAAGCATGAAACAAAAATATTATTTGTAAAACAACAAGTAGCAGGTTAGTTTTAAAACATCCCCACTTGGAAATAAATTTCAGTAGACATTGAAATAATCTTAATAGAATTTTGAGTCAAAAGTAGCAATATAACAAATTTAGTTAGTGAAGACGCCTTTAATGTGTGAAGGCAACAGAAATACATTATCAGATAAACAAGGATTCCGCTGATACGCTACCCACATAATCTCTTTTAAAAAATTGCTAAAAGACAGATGAGATGAATCAAAATGAACTAAGGGAAATGAACATCGTGAAGTAAATGGATTGCTGCCGAACTCTGAAGCCAATTAGATCTGAAGTGAACTGAATAACTTAGAAATTTAGTTAAGAAATTGAATAGAAATACAAAATAATACTGAAAGAAAACATTTCAGAGTATAAAATATTTTACAGTAATAGTAAATTTGATATAAAATTCTGTATTCAAGACTTAGAATGAGATGTCTATTGGTGGTTGTATAAAGCTATAGAAACCCATTTTCTTAACACAAATTTCATTGAGAAAGGGTGCTTCAATGATATCATTATATTCTTAACTAGAGAGTTAAAAATGAAAAGCTAGTAAGCGTATTTAAAATAGTAGTTACCAGTTGAAGAGCTAAAAGCAGTATATAAAACTTACAGATTTCTGGCAAAGATTAATACAAACATGCACAAATGAAACAAAAAACAAATGAGACACATAAAGAAACAAAAACCTCCAAGTAACAAATGAAGCACAGTGACAGAAAATACAAATAAAAATTAAACTGAAAATAATAATAAAACTACAACAACAACTGAGGTAATCAAAATAAGATCAAATATATTAATTCTGGCAATAAACATGAATGTTTTAAATTTCTTTGTAAGATATGAATAGCAACTTTGCATTAAAAACATGACAACAAACTTCTTAGTAATAAGAAACACACTAAAATAAGACATAAAACTGGTAAAATCAAAGAAGAAGCAACTATTTGTCAGTAAAACTCAAACAAAAAAACCCAAAGTAGAGTTCAGGACAAAAAGTACTAAATGATAAAAAGTTCCATTTCTGTTGATGGTAAAATGCAATTGACATCTAATTGAAACAGTACACATCAAATAACAAGACTTAAAAATACATAAAGCAGAAATTCTTAGAAAGTCAATGCAAAGTTTTTTAAAAACCAGCATTATGAGAAATATTAACTCATCGGTCAACTTTAGCTAGACCAAGGAGACACAAAGTAAATAATAACTTAAAGAATTGAAACCATAATTTTAAATGTTTAATTTATATATTAAGCTCTCTTATAAACGTAGAAGATACTTTGATCTTACATATCTGTAAAACATTTAAAAGCTGATCATACAACAAGACTTAAAAAATTATCCCAAAAAAGAATTAAAAAACACATTCTCTTCCATAATCGGTTACAGTTAAAAATTAATAATAATAGAGAAGAGCTTCATAAAAACCTTCCACTAAATTTAAAACATCTCCAAAAAAGATTTCCAGAATAAAATAACATCACAGGATGGGCTATTTGTTAATTTTAAAAATATTAAACAATGAATATGAGAATTCACAGGATAGAACAAACTCACAACCTTATGTTCTCTCATTATTTTTTAAAGGGATAAATAAATTCACAAAAGTGTGAAAATCAAGAAGCATAAAGACATTGGGTAGAAAGATAATGAAAATAAAAGATGAAATCAAATTCTTTAAGTTGATAATTATAACAGATATTTGAAAAAGAAAGCCAATAAAATAAATATTTGCTAAATCTAAACAACATAAAATAGGGAAAAAAAGCGTGAGTGAGATAGAAGATTTAACAATGGATATGAAGGATGTTAAAGTGATAATATTACGTACAATCCCATTCAGATATACTTGAAAATCTTACATATAGATGAATTTATAAGAAAAGATAAATGATCCAAATCTACCAATAAATAAGTAGGGTACTACAATAGTAAAATTATAAAATTATTTAAAAATCTCTCCAAGAGGAAAAAAAAAGAAAATATGTGGCTCCTAGTATAGATAATTTTACTAGTAAATAATCTCAAATTTTCAAGAGATACATATTCTTATGCTTCATAAATTATTCCAGAGATAGAAAAATACTTAAAAGGACTGGAATAATTTTACAAGCCAATTATCTTATCTTGATATTAATACACAAGAGAGCAATTGAAAAAACTTGTAAACTAGTTTTACTTATAAAGGTATCAACGCAAAATACTCAATAAAATATTCTGAAGCCCCAATTTGGCTTGACAGTTAACTCAGAATATTCCTGGATCCAAAGATGCGTTACTATTAGGAAACGTATCTGCATGATCCTTTAGATTAACTTGAAAGAAAAAAAAGAAAACAACTGATAAACTACAACGGCCATTTCAGATTTAATTTTTTTAAATGATTTGAAAGTTTCTTACACGACAAGGCTAATCCCTCTTAAACCAACACCAAATATGCTTCAAATATCTTACTTTGGTGAAATGCAAGAAGCATTCCAATTACAATCAAGGCTAAGACAACAATGCCTTATATCACTATTATTAGGTATTATTTTGCTTAGTGTTATAAGATATGAAATAGCCATAAATAGTGAAAAGGGGACATCTATTTTAATTTGATAAAAATATGAATATATATATGCATACAGTCCTAAGAGAATCAACTGAAAACTCAATAGTTTTTCTATATAAGAGCAATTTGAGATTATTTACTAGGAAAATTATCTATTAACTTGATAATAGAAATTGATTTCATTCACAATATGAACAACACATAAAATATATGGAAATTTTAAAACAAAAATGTCTGTAATAGATGTGGAGGAAATGACAACATCTTCCTGATAATAATAAAATAAAATTTAAATAAATAGAGAGAAGCAGCAAGCGTTGATGGTAACACTGAATATTACAAAGATGACATTTATTCCCCCCACTTTTTATTTTAGAATTTGACAAAATGATTCCAAAGTTCATCTGGGAAATAAAGAGCTGAGAATATCTAAGATGTTTTTGACAAAGAAGAATAGCATATAGATGATTTTTGCCCTATTATATAGGTTATATATGTAGCATATTGTGCATAATATTTAGTGTATTATATAATATACATTATATCATATTATTATATATAATATAACCTAATAGAAATACATCATTAAAATATACACATTATACATCATCACATATAATATATGCATTGCATATAATTTATACATTAATATACATATTTATAAATCATATTTAGAAACATAAAATGTATATATTATGTATATGGCATATATATACACTTAACATATACACACATATACATGGCATTGTATATCCTCACACTATATATGGTTCAAAAATAGGCCTGGCATTTCATTACAACTTACTTTGACTATAAAAAAAAGCAAGCATAATATGCCAATGGATTATTCAACTAATTATGCTCCAAAATTTGATTATTTGGGAAGATGTGAGATTTGCAGTTAATGCCATATGCCCACTCAAATTCCAGAGACTATAGAATTATTTTAAAAATAAAATAATAGGAAATTTAAAAATTGGTGTATATGCATGTCTTTTTGTGGAAAGGGAAGTGATTTATTTTCATAAAAATAAAGGTTAAATATGACTGGATAAAAATTCAAAACTCTTTTTAAAAAACTAACGTAAATAAAAATCAAACGGAAATAATAAATTCTAGAAAAAAAATTCGGATGCATACAATTTGGAATCAGAAATACAGCTAAATTCCATTTTATTTTTCACTAATCTTGATTTCATCATCAATAAAATGGGGAAAATAACCATACCAGTCTTTGTTGTTGCGAGGTGTCAAAATCAAGTATGTGTTTACAGCCCAGGCAGTGTGCAACACAATAAATGTCAGTTATTACATTTTTATAATTATTATTTTTATAAATCTATATAAAGTTCAATGAGAAAAATGCTTAGACCCCCACAGTGGAAAGACAGGTAAAGGGTGTGAGTAATTTATAAAAGAAGAAACTTAATTAACTAATAAACTTGAAAATTTTAACCTTGGTAATGAGATGCAAATTAAAACATTAATAAAATGCCACTTTCCATCTAATAGGCTAGAAAAAAATTTTAAGGATAATACAAAAGAGAGGCTTTTTCATACACTGAGAACATAAATTTTCCACCACCTGATCTTGAAGGCAATTTGGCAATGGTTCACATTCTTTTAAACCGTAATTTCACTACTGAGAATGTATTTAAAACTGTCAAAATTTTATTTTTTGTGGGACTAACTGGACACATCTTAAATCAAGAGATTGTCTGGTTTTTTGATAGCCAAGCCTTATCAATGAAAATGATTTTTACTATGCACTCTTAATGTATTGATATTTATCTATGTAGTTCTTTTTATAACACATTTTTGCCACTAAAAAACATACACAAAATAGAATTATAAGAAGTGAAATAAGAGGAGAAATTCTAATACTTCCTCACTGTACATCAATGCCCTGTCTCACAACATCCCCTAGTGTGCACATGCCTGATTTTAAAGACCATCCAAGACCTAGCTGGAAGCACATGTTAGGCCCTTAATAAATATTTGTTGAATGAAAAAGTGAATTATAAAAGCAGGATGCTAACTTGTGTATACAATCTGATTCTAAAAACACTAAGAAAGATAACAGAGATTATATATACACCTAGTACATGCATATATATGTATAAATATAATTTTCATAAATTTGTATAGTAAGTTCCATAATCCTAAACTAAAACTCAGGGAAAATATGGATTCAAAAAATAAATGTAGACTGTCAAGTTGGAGAGCAATTTTGAAAGGTTAAATGATAGAGTCTCTGAAATATAAAGAATATGAAATAAATAGCTCAAGACTTCAAATGTTATAGCCCAGAGGACAGAATAACAGGAACTCATGAAGAGTTTTCTCCTATTTAAAAGTTACTATAAAGCTGTGTATTGCTGTGGCCTGCTTTCTTTGGAAATGCTGGGAAACTTGATAACTCTTCTTTTGTGATTCCTCAGAATATGGTTTTAGGATAGCGGTTCCCACTCTTCAGCGTTCATAAGAATTTTCCGAGGAATGTGTTAAAAGTATAGATTGCTGAGCCCTGCTCTGTGAGATTCTTATTTAGCAGTTTGAGGAAGGATCCGGAAATCTATATTTAACCCCCTGCCCTGCCCGGGGTTCTGATCCACAGGACCTGAGGATCACACATAAAAATTGTGGAGAGTGGACCAGGCACTTGCCTTCTGTGCAGAATATAGAACCTCTACGACATTACCCACTGTGGGTTTGAGTGGCTCAGAATAGATGACAATAGATGGGGAGGATTGAAGTTGAGACTTAAAAAGCACAAGCTCCTTGCCAGTGTCACCACAGAGCTAAAAGCTGCATTCAGACAAGGGCTCTTAGAAGCAGCGGTCCCTAAACTGAGGTCAGTACAAACCATTAGCAGTTGAAAAGGGGCTTTTTATCATGTGAGACTAGGTCAAAAAGCCCCGAATGCCAGGGACCAAGTGTTCCAGAAGAGACTTGCTAGGGAAGGTGGAGCACAGGCCTCTTCCAGGCTGATGCCCAGGCTGTGAGGAAGTTCATTCATGTCTGGAGAGTCCCGCAGGTGATACTCATTTTCTGACGAGCTCAAGACCGTGCATGGTTTTTAAGTCCCACTAGGAAGTGACAGATACTGTTTTAGCTGAAGGAAATAAAACTGACCCTTGAGCAGCACAGGGGTTGGGGCATCAACCTCCTTGTAGTGCAAAATCCACATGCAACTTTTGACTCCCCAAAAACGTAACTGCCGATAGCCTACTGTTGACCGAAAGGCTTACCAATAACATAAACATTCGATTAACACTTATTTGGTATGTTGTATGTGTTATATACTGGATTATTATAATAAAGTAAGCTAGAAAAGAAAAGGTTATTAAGAAAATCTTAAGGAAAAGAAAATATATTTACTATTTATTAAGTATAGGTGGATTATCATAAAGGTCTTCATCTCTGTCCTCTTCACTTTGAGTCGGTTGAGGAGGAGGAGGAGGAGGAAGGGGAGAAGCCAGTTTTGCTGCTTCAGGGGTGGCAGATGTAGGAGAAAATTCACGTATCAGTGGACCTTTGTGGTGCAGACCTGTGTAATTCAAGGGTCAGCTGTATTCAGATAAGTTAAAGTGGCTTTTTTTTTTTTTTTTTTTTTTTTTCTTTTTCTTTTTTTTGAGACGGAGTCTCGCTCTGTCACCCAGGCTGGAGTGCTGTGGCCGGATCTCAGCTCACTGCAAGCTCCGCCTCCCGGGTTCACGCCATTCTCCTGTCTCAGCCTCCCGAGTAGCTGGGACTACAGGCGCCGCCACGTCGCCCGGCTAGTTTTTTTGTAGTTTTTTTTAGTAGAGACGGGGTTTCACCGTGTTAGCCAGGATGGTCTCGATCTCCTGACCTCGTGATCCGCCCGTCTCGGCCTCCCAAAGTGCTGGGATTACAGGCTTGAGCCACGGCGCCCGGCCAAGTGGCTTTTTTAAGGCTGTGCTGGGAGCTAGTCCAGAGTCAGGCAGAATAGACTTCAGTGATGTTAGGGACTCACTCCCTTCCTCACTGGCTGCACGTGCCCAGGGGGCTTTGGTAATAATCCAATTAAGCCTGACAGCCAAGAAGGAAGCAGCCAGTACTGGTTCTGCAAAGGCAGCTAAAGCTGAGAGATGATTTATTTGATTCTCAAAAGGAATTTGGTTGATACAAAGACCATTGTGGTAAGATAGTAAGAAAAAAAATGGCTTAAATTTGAGTTTTTGTAAGATAGGGGTTATTGAATTTTTTTCCTAGTTCTGTGAGAATAACAGCTTTTTGATGGCCCAGTAAACCTTTTAAAATCTTTTATTTTTAATTCAAAATGTGTCTAGTGCTTCAACTACCAGGCATGTTCCTCCACACTTCCGTTTTTGCCTCCCTACAAAGCAGCCTTTTGGAAGGCACATCAGACCTTGTCATGCCTTGCTCAAAACCCTCAAGTGGTTTTCTCTTGTGATTGGAATTAAATTCCATGTCCTTGCAATGGCCAAGAAATGGCCCCCTAGATCTGGCCATGGGCCACTTCTCTAGCACCCATGCCCCCTCACTTCTCAGCCCCACCAGCCTCCTGTCCCCAAGAGGGCACTAAACAGGCCCCCAGTGCAGGGCCTTTCCTTCCACATGGCCTTGTGATGCTCACATACCCTTCCCCTCAGGCACCGTGGCTGTGCCCACCAGTCCCTTCACTGTGAGACCTCTCCGATCGCCTTATGTAAGTTACATACCCACACCCCTCCATGTCACCCTATGTCCTGCTTTGTTTTTGTTCATAACACTCATTACTGTTCAACATCATATTTAGTTATTTCACTTTTGCCTGTCTCTCCCACTGTAATTTTAGCTGCAAGAGGGCCCTGGACTTGATCTGTCTTGTTCAGTGAGGTGTTCCCCTCACCTAGAGGAGTGGAGGTATACAGCAGTGGTCCCCAACGTTTTCGGCACCAGGGACCAGTTTCACGGAAGGCAATTTTTCCATAGACTAGGGACAGTTTCAGGATGATTCAAGCACATTACATTTATTGTGCACTTTATTTCTTCTATTATTATTACATGGTAATATATAACGAAATAATTATAAAACTCACCATAATGTAGAATCAGTGGGAGCCCTGAGCTGGTTTTCCTGCAACTAGATGGTCCCATTTTGGGGTGGTGGGAGACAGTGACATATCATCAGGCATTAGATTCTCACAAGGAATGGGCAACGGAGATCCCTCACACGCGAAGTTCAAATAGGGTTTGTGCTCCTACAAGAATCTAATGCTGCCAGTGATCTGACAGGAGGCAGAGCTCAGGTGGTAATGTGAGCTATGGGGAGCGGCTATAAATACAGATGAAGCTTCACTTGCTTGCCCACCACTCTGCTCCTGCTGTGTGGCCCAGTTCCTAACAGGCCGCAGACTGGTCCTTGGCCCGAGGGTTGGGGACCCTTGGCATATAGTACTTACTCAGTAAGCACTTTGGATAAATAAATAATGTTAAAAACACTACCAAAGCCAGGTATGGTGACTGACACCTGTAATCCCAGTACTTTGGGAGGCTGAGGTGGGAGGGTCACTTGAACCCAGGAGTTCAAGACCAGCCCAGGCAACATGGTGAAACCCCATCTCTAAAGACATACACACACACACACACACACACACACACACACACACACACAATATCAAAGTTAAATGAGAAAAAATTTCTAATAGTCTTTGTGCAACAACAAATCAAACTGGTTTCCACTGGATTTTAAAAATGTATTCAGGTTCAAAAGTCTATTGCAGTTGATTATTTTTATGTCAAAATCTGGGAATTTATTTCCGAGTTTATCTCAACACTAATTCGGATTTTTCTGCTTATTTTAATTCAAAAGATTATTTCCTGCTGATTTACTTTAACAAAGTATTCAGCAGGCTTGATTAGAGTTTTGCTTGACATACTAAGGAAATAAGTACTCACAAGATTCGAACGCCAAGGGCAAGACTTGCAGACAGAGCTCAAATCTCACAGGGCATCAGGACAGGAACCAGGTGCCTGGAGGAAGGTAGATACATGGGCCCTTGTAGTTGAGGTGTGAGAGAAAGTAGGAGAACCTAGCAATATTTCATCTCTCATTTGTGTTGTGCAGGAAACAGAAAACTTTTCAGGCAAAATGCATGCCCCTGTGGAGTTATAGTGCAGAAGCTCAGTGGAGTAGCGTGAGAGAGGATTGATTGTGTAATGAGGCTAAATTTCAGCTGTGGAGGATCGAGCTTTCTTGGGGCATAGGTACATCGGTGTCATAGGAACAGACCTCGCTTACATATTAAAATTTGGGATAATTCAGCCAGCATTGAGTTGATGTTGTTTTTCTTCAATCTATATGCATTTTTGCCTTAAACAATTTGTCTAAGCAAATTAATGATAGCAAGTGGATACTGGATAAGCCCCTAAACCCACTTAACAGAGCCAATTGTTTATGAAGACTTTAGCTCACCTGTTTATACATGCTTTTATGATTTGTTAAAATGGGTCTGATTTTCCCCTTGACAACACGTTAGCCATTTTAGGTGCTTGAGGATATTAAGTCAGTAATTCTTTACAAATACTCAGGGAGAAACAGCAACTCAGATGCTTCATCTGTTCCATCCAGCAGTGCCAATCTTGAATGGCTGTGTGGAAACCTCGTTTCACTCTGTGAGCTTCAGAGTGTGAGATGGTGGGTAGTCAGTTGCGGATTACCTCCCTAAAATGAGAAATAAAGCCTAGAAAACCCGTCAAAACTCCCTGCGTGGAGCGACATGTTTATTTATTAGCAGCCATAATGAAGTCAAGACAGTGCTTCCAAGAGAGGGCGTTGTGTTTGTGTGTGCACGTGCCTAATCTACGTACATAGAACACATTGCATCAACATGATCAGGGTGCTAAGAAAATATTATTACTGTGAAAGTAGACAGGCACATGGAAGATGCTGAATACAATTACTCTCTTCCCTTTGCCGATGTCTACTAGATGGTGACATTTTTTATGGTAGTTAATGTTTCTAGATCTTTTACATTTCTCATTGTCCCTAGCACAACACCTGGTACTAATGAACTATCAATAAATATTTGTTGAATTGCATCAGTTTTGTCTTAAGTAGGCCCTGATTCAGAGCCATCCCCAATCCATGCAAACTAAAGAGGATGTAAGTAAATATTAATAAAGGCTGGCCTGGTTTTTAAATTGCCCTCAATTTCAAAGGCTAGAGATTTAAAGAAATATTTACTTAATCCTCTGTTTATAGTTTTAGGTTGGAAACAAATCTGCAAAATATTTTTAATAGGGGTTAATACAGACAGCTGATGGAATGGGGATAACCTGTATAAAAACAACAACAACAACAAACCTTCCAGTTCATGTTTTCGTGAGCAGCCAAATCCCCGGGAATGAGAAGATTTAGCTAATCTTTTCAATCACATTCTTCCTCCCTCCCCACCCCCATCTCCTTGGAATTATGTTATCTCTGCTCGTCTTAAAAGCTCAGAAGCCTTTTGAATTGGAGCTGCATTCAAAGGACAGTCAAGGGTCACCCTTGGAATATTAAAGGAGAGTGGATTACAGGAGAGGGAGGGACCGGAGCAGCTGGCGCTGGGCGCAGCCCTGTTCAGACCCAAGGCAGAGAATGAGAGGAAAACTCCACAGTATCTTGTGCTGGCCAAGAGAAAGGTGCCCAGACTGCTGGGAAGCACAGGAAGCAACGCTGGGTCAACCAAGCCACATTAGCGGTTCCCAGCGTGTGCTATTGCAGTTTGGGAACAGAGGGAAGGAAAACACTTATTGGTGAAATCAATTAGGCAATGGCTCTATGAACAGAAGTAGACTGGCTTATTTAGAGAATGTGGAGTTGTGAACCTTGTAGAATTAAAAGCCAGATACTATTTTAATTCAGAGAGAAAATTCTACAGAATTTACAGCCTTCTGACAATTACTTTTTTCTTAAAAATCATAAGATGTTAGGATTTATAGAGTTACCTTCTCAAAAGACTTCTGAGTAATTTTATTTTAAAAAATCTAAACTGACTGGGCATGGTGGCTTATACTTGTAATCCTAGCACTTTGGGAGCCCATGGCTGGCAGATTGCCTGAGCTCAGGAGTTCGAGACCAGCCAGGGCAACACAGTGAAGCCCCATCTCTACTAAAATACAAAAAATTAGCTGGGCATAGTGGCTCACACCTGTAATCCCAGCACTTTGGGAGGCTGAGGCGGGTGGATCACCTGAGGTCAGGAGTTCGAGACTAGCCTGGCCAATATAGTGACAACCCATCTCTACTAAAATACAAAAAATTAGCTGGGTGTGGTGGCAGGCGTAGTCCCAGCTACTTGGGAGGTGGAGGCAGGAGAATTGCTTGAACATGGGAGGCAGAGGTTGCAGTGAGCCGAGATCACACCACTGCACTACGGCCTGGATGACAGAGTGAGACTTGTCTCCAAAAAAAAAAAAAATTTCGAATATTTCTTATTATTAGAAATCCAGACTGGCAGACTCCTGTTTGGTTGATTGTTATGTTTTTATTTCAATATCGAAATTTCTTATTATTACTAAGCAGTTGGCTTGCTCTGAGCACTGTTTGTGAATTATTTATTTAATCTGCTAATCCATCCATCCCATGAGACATATACTGTTATTACCCCATTTTCCTCTCAGGGAAATGAAGGCTCAGAGAACTGTGCCCTTCAGTAGGTAGAAGGTAAACCCAGGTGAACCTAACTATAGGCTCTTGGACTCCAGTTCCCAGGCACTCACTCTGGCACCGTGGGACTTGGGTGTGGGGCTCTTCGAGGTCCCAGGTAAGGCTGGCCACAGACTGCCTATTATAGGCCAAAGGGCATCTCTGTGGAGCTAGACCAGGAAGCACCTGGACGCTTTATTGCCACATGACAGAAAATTGTCTTAGCGATTTTACCATCATTAGAATGTGAACAGCACATTCCCTGGTGTTGCAGTGCCCAGCCCAATGTCACAGCCCAAGAAAGCTAGACCAGGCTCCAAATGGGGAGGGCCTGGCGCCGTAGGTAGGAATTCTGGCCCAATTCAGAAACTACTGTGGAAACTGTCAAGTTTTGAGCTGGATTTTTAGGAATATTAGTCTGTCAGCAGGGGGCAGGATGGATTTTTGTATTTATTTATGGAAATCTGAAACCATAAAGAGCTGGATGTTTTTTGAAGAAAAAGTTTTTCTTCTCAACTTTGTCATCAGAACAGAAGGACAGAATTAGACGTATACACATATTTCATGTAAAATTCATTTAAATAAATTTCTTCTAAGAAAAATCGTACCAAGAGAACATTTGTAGTAAAATCACACTTCTAATACGCTGTGTGTGTTTGATGACCCTGCTCCTGAAGGCCGCGAGGAGGCTGGGACCACAGTTAGTGCTATAGAGGTGCTGGCAGTGGCCGGCTTCCCTCAGTGACATGAAGATGCTTCCAGCTGAACGAGGAGACAGAGCCCAAAGGCTGAGCCCTTGGGGTGTGGTCCCTGTGCACACCTGGGGCCCCCTGGGGCTCTGCTGCCTTCAATTTGTTGCACTAATCCCTGGACTAGCTTGGTAGTCACTCCTCTCCCATTCAACTTCAGTCCTGGGGCAAAATGAGACTTTCCTTTTCCTTTCCAGTGTAGCTATGACATTCTTCCATCTTGTCCTATTTACAACAAGTAATGCAGTCACACAAACTGAGCTCACTTCTGCTTCTGGAAGCAGCATATGGGTCAGTGTGTATGTGTGTGCAGAGTCAGAGAGGTATGATAGCCGGGTGAGGCCTCAGCTTCATGTTATATAGTTTCAGACACAGCTGAATGGATGCTAAAAATATCAACCAAAGCTAATCCTTGCTCTGAACTTCCCTTTTTCCTTTCCTTTCCTTTCCTTTCCTTTCCTTTCTTTTCCTTTCCTTTCTCCCTTTCTCCCTTCCCTTTCCTTCCCTACCCTTCCTTTCCTTTTCTCTCTCCTTCCCTCCCTTCCTTCCTTTTTCTCCCTTCCATTTCCTTCCTTCCTTCCTTCCTTCCTTCCTTCCTTCCTTCCTTCCTTCCTTCCTTCCTTCCTTCTTTCCTTCTTTCCTATCAATCAATCAGTCAAACACACTTACTGAGAGCCTATTTTGTATCAGACATAGTGCCCAGTATTAGGAATTTTCACACATGTCTGCCTGCCAGGGACTCAAACATCTCAGCTGTAGGGTCTAACGCCTAAGTGTTTTGGAAAAGTAAATCATTGATAGGTGCAGCAAACCATCGTGGCATACGTTTACCTGTGTAACAAACCTGCATGTCCTGCACATGTATCCTGGAACTTAAAATAAAAATAAATTACATTTTTAAAAAAGAAAAAGAAAATGATTAGCTAACAGACAAAGTATCATGATTTTATTGCATCTGTGATGCATTGCAAATATGCAATATGGGCAGATCTGTGAAACCCTTTCCTCAAGTATACTAAAGACTCCATATAAAATAGATAGGAGGAGCCAATATGGTCTTAAAAACTGGGAGTGGGCACTTAGGTCTTCCCCTGTCTCCCTTTGAGGTCCTGGAGGCACCTCTCTAAAACCCTCAGGGCTTCTCAGAGCACAGTTTTAAAACCCTGGGACTAGAGAACAGGTCTTTCTATTCTGGAAACTGACTATCTCACTTTTGCAAAAGGTTGCAAATGTTGAGATACACACACACACACACACACACACATTAATTAAGTGTCTCTGCTAGAGTTTTTAAGATGCTAGAAAGTAAGCTCTTTTTAGGACAGAGACCATATATTCTCTCTTTGTAACTCCCAAGCAATTCTACATTCAAATTGCTAAATGTAAATTCACTTTAATCTGAGTTGTATTCTGATTAAATCCTGATAGCTATTTGAAGCCCTCAGATTATGAAGAGTGTATGAATATAGGGTATGTGTATGCAATGTCAATACTGCTGTATAACCCCATTACCAAAAGACCAGATCTAGATGATCCTGGATTGAACTCTTATTGATGCTTTTTCACAAAGGCAGCAGAAATTGAATTGATGGTGCTATTAGGTTGTCAATACCAGTGTCTCCCTTTCTTCCCAGATAAGTATACATGAAGCATCGTCCATATAGTCATTTTAACCTCCTAGGGGCAAAGGAGCTGTAGAGGTTCAAGGTGAGGATTCCGAGGAGGTGTGTCCAACTGTGTGCTAGATGCTTTGTAGAAATCCAGACTGGCAGGCTCCTGTTTGGTTGATGGTTATGTTGTTGTTTCAACCGACAGGTTTACAGTGATGAGCGGTTTGGCTTATTTGCTTATCTCTATTTAAATACAGCTGCATCGGTTTTCATTATCAATTGGAGTAGCCTCTAGAGTATAAGCATAGTTAAGAGAACGTGGCATTCATGGTGGGACTTGGAAAGGGATAGAGACCCTATGTGGATACTGACAGGAGAGGAGGACACTTATCTGAAAAAGAATATGATTAGCTAACAGACAAGTATCATGATTTTATTGCATCTGTGATGCATTGCAAATATGCAAAAAGACAAGAGACCCTTAAACTGCCCATATGTGCACACTCATTGTTGGTAATGAAATACCATCCTGTTACACCAAAGAAAATCTTGTATTTGCTGTATTATTTTTTTCTTTCAGGATGATTCTGTACATTCACCTTAACCAAATATTCCCTTGATAAAGTGTTGGGGATTCGTGGGACTAGCAAATAATGTAATTTGCCGGGGACATCCTTTTAACAGAAGCTCTAGACCTTATTTCACTGTGTGACGAGCTTGTTTGCCTCTAATACCGCGTTCATCTGACTGGGGGTCATCACCCGGTTCAGTGGGTTGTGTAGCAGATGGCCTGGGGCAACATTTGTATGCACAACTATTAGGTTCTTTTTGGTAGATAATGGTAGGCCACCAAAACTACCGTTATGGTTAGAGATGAGTGAGGGTTTGCTAAGTCGTCCTCAAAGCCTTGCATTCTGGTTATGATGAAAACAAGCTCTCAGACCAAGAGCTGCCATACGTTCAGATATTTATTAAGCACGCTTTTATTACCAATTATTTCCAAATAGTTTACTTGACTTGTCTGAAAGCTTAATGAAGTCATAGTTCTCTGTCATTTTAGATGAATCTAGCATACCTTGCATGAAGGTTCGTTAAGGCAGATATGGCAAAGTTCTAGAAGCAAGATCTATAAGCATAGACAACAACACTTGCTAGATCATTAATATTCTCTGCTTGCATACAAAGGTGGGGAAGGTCTCCAAAATATTTTAGCCGATACACATATTTTGAGTATGACTAATTTAACCAAATGAGAACCCATTTCTAACCTCCATTAATGCTGATCAATAAGGCACTAATTCTACCCAAATTGATATAAATGATACTAAACAGCAAAATGCAGGGGAAGGGAGTGGTGGTCAGTGAACAATGTTTGTGGTGGCCACGCCTGGAATGTGGCTTTTCTGATTGAATGCTAGTCTTAGAGCATGAATATCAGTTAAGGCAACTGATCAAACCCAGGGCGGAGCTCGCGAGTCAGCAAACTTTTTCTGTAAAGAGGTAAATGGTAAATATTTCAGGCTTTGCAGGCCATAAGGCAAAATCCAGGCTGCCCCAGAGGAACAGATAGGACCTTGAGAGAGGCAGCTCCTTTCAGGCAGGAGCAATTCCTGAGAAAGGACTCCTCTATTGTGAGCCACTGAAGGGCAACATGCCTGGCTACTGGGAAATGAGTGCCTTGGTTCTAAAGGCGCCATTGCACTCCAGCCTGGCAACAGAGCGAGACTCCGTCGCAAAAAATAAAAAATAAAGGGAGGATCTGGGCAGCATCCCACAGCATCCGCTATAGCATCTATTTGAGTCTTCAACTTCAACGATTTGGTGGCTCATGCTCCAAACGGAGGGTGTGGAGAGAAAAGTAAGTCCCAGTTAGATCCCGTAACGTGGGAAGCGGTATTGTAGAAAATAGTCTGTTTGTGTAGTACTTTTATATCTTTCCAAACATATTCATACACATTATCTGTACATTGCCTCACTTGAGTCTCACAATATCTTTTTGTTGTTGTTTTTTCGAGATGGAGTCTCGCCCTGTCACCCAGGCTGGAGTGCAGTGGCGTGATCTCGGTTCACTGCAACCTCCGCCTCCCAGGTTCAAGCAATTCTCCTGCCTCAGCCTCCTGAGTAGCTGGGATTACAGATGCCCGCAACCATGCCCGGCTAATTTTTTGTATTTTTAGTTCCACTGTGTTTGCCAGGCTGGTCTCGCAGTCCTGACCTTCTGAACAGCCTGCCTTGGCCTTCCAAAGCGCTGGGGTTACAGGTGTGAGCCACGGGCTCAGCCGAGTCTCACAATATCCTTCACGAGGTATAGAAAACCACATTGGTATGGGAATCAAGATAGAAGAGACAGCAATTCTTGGTCCTACCAGTAATTAGCGCTAAATTAGGCAATATCCATGGGGTCCCCTCTTTAGTACGCCACTGTTACATGCAGCATTTATTTTTAATTTTCAATGTCCTGCTTGATTGTCACAGAATACTTATCTTATATATTTTGGGATAGGATTAAAGAAAATTTCAGCCACACTAACTGTAAAATGGAGAGACGGGGGAAAGCGATAGCAGCTGGGAATGTTGAGTTGAGGAAGGAAGTGCATGCTGGGATCAATATTTGGCTGTGAAAAAAATCTACTGTGGAACAATCAAAGGTATGCATGTATAAGCTTTATAATGAAGTGCATTATAATGGAAATTTTTGTCTGTTGAATATTTGCTAGAAATGCGGGATTTTCCACATTTTTTTCAAAATAATTTTTGTTTGCGGCCCAAAAAGTGACACTTAAAATAAAATAATCAGTTGTGGGTGAATTTATAATAGTTTTAGTATCCTTTTTTGATATTTCCAAATTTTCAAAATGTTCTACAATAAATACGTACACTTACATCAATAAAAAACACTTATAAAAATAAAATATGGTCTTGTTTCAGAAAGTCAAATAGAAGTTCTTGTTTTAAAAACTGAAAAAGTAAGGAAATAGTGAATGATGAAAAATTAGAAATGTTTTAAAATTTTTGAGAGAAATACTCTTACATTAAATATCATATCAAGAGCTAAACTAATTAATAATATTTGGTAATTGATAAAAGAAACTAAGTTTGTTTTTCTTCATGACTATTTTCTTAATGATATTCACACTTGACGTTGCCCTTTCCCCAAACCTACCAATACCTCATTTCTTCCTCTTAATTCTTTTTGATTTCAATTTTTACCTCTTCTCTATGGGAGAAACTGAAAACAAAATATGATTGTTTGCATCTTAAATTGGATGTACGTAATTTGTTTCTATCCTTTCCTAAGTTGAAATGTAGCATTTAGAGACGAGGGAAAATCCAATACATTTTTTTCTTCATAATGAACGTAATTTTTCTATTGAATTCTAGAAATAAATCTGTTGTGTATTGTGTAACTACCATACTCGAGTGCTTCACAACCAAATGAATTGTTTCCCTGGATTTTTGAAGCCTGCCTATGTTATTTGCATTTTCCTCAAAGCTGTTCTGATGGCCTGTTTTGTTGTTAGTTTGTATGTACGTAAAAATATGGTGGACCTCGTTCAAGCTCAGTGTAGAGAGGTGTGGGTATTTCCATCGTGTGGCTGCCACTGGACACGGATGCTTTGCTGAGTTAATTATCTCGCTATCTTTAGTTTCTCCGACTATAAAATAGAATGACTATGCTTATCAAAACTCTGTTGGTTAAATTATTGAAGGTCTTTAGCTGAATTACATATTTGTTTATGTGGTATTATTTTTAGCAGCCTGGTTAAAAAAACACAAAGCCCAAGTTGAATTCTCCTCCTTAATACAGTCCCCTGTACCTACTCTTTCAAGGCTTCATCATAGAAATACACTGGGACATCTCTATTTAAAAATTATAGGAAAGTACATCAGAAATTAGCATATAATGACAGTATATATGGTTAGCACGTAGTAAATCATATATCATATATGGTAACTACACATAATAAACTCTAAGAAACATTAATTAGGTAAAAGTTGTTAGAATGTGAGAAGCACTACACAAGTAGGTACTTGTAGAAGTGTTTGAGCTTAGTATTATAGAATCATTAAAAATTAGTGCAGTAATTTACAGATAATCTAACCTTGCCCCTTCCAGATCTATTAGATAATATAAGAGTTATAAGGCAAAGACCTCCCATGGTCAGATAATCTTGGGAAATGCTAGGATAAGATAATTAGATGGACTTCTTTCCTGGTAGACTTCCCTGCTGAGTTTTCCACGTGGGTACGACTGCAGAACTCTTTCATTGCAGAGTGTCTTTTGGGGCAAGTGTTTTGTGGAATGCACTTTGGGAAATATTGTTTTATTATAGACTTTTCACTTCGTAGACAAGAAAACCAAGGCAAAAAGTGGTTAAGTGGCTTGCCATGTTTATCTAGAGGGTGAAGCTGAATGCAAGCCTGGGTATTGAACACTATCTGATGTCCTGTCTACTATACCATCTTGCCCCATATATTTCATTCAAGCAAAGTCATCCAGAGAACTGTTTTGTTCCTACATTCCACAGGGAAGATGATGTCTGGGACTAGGGTATCCAGGCTTTCACACCTTTCATAGCCACTGGTTCTGGCTCATAATCCAAAATCTGGGATACCCCATGAGTTACTAAGTCCATAAGCCTTGAATTTTTTCTCAATGCCTACTGGGTATAAAAGGTGCTGACTTTTGGAGATGAATCGGCCAGGGTTGAAAATGCAGCTTTACCACTTAGCTGTGTGCCTTTGGGGCAAGAAACAGCCTACTGAGCCTCCATCTCTTACCCATACAATGGGGCTGATACCTTGCATAGCTGGGGTAACATTAGATCCACCTAAGGAGCCTGTCTGGTAAAGGCATTCAATAAGTGGGACCTATTTTTATTCCTTAATAATGCTTGAAGGAGACAAATAATCACTGTGTAGTTTCTGATGGTGATTGCAGTCCTCTCCTTGTAGGACATGATGAAAATTTTTATTGTGATTTTGCTAATAGAAACTACCTCTCCTGCTTCTCCTTTTTTACCCATCTGGTTCTTGGGTCTCTGATGGCCCCTGTGAGTGTCCTGTATTGGCACATGCCACGTCCTATTCTTGCACACATACAATGCTCTTCCACGGTGGACCAGTCACTTTCTTCTGTCAGGGATGATAAACAAATTGCAAAGAAGTCTCAACGTCTTCTACTGTGATAGTAACAATTTCAGAGTTTCAAGTAAGAAGTCTTCATCAGCTCTATTTTACTTCTCACCTGCACTAGCTCTTTCTGTTCCTGTTTACCGCTGCAGAGATCCTTGTACAGGTTGAAGTTGCAGGTCTGTTACATTTCTACAAGCACCTACATAGGTGCATGTTGGAAAATCCTCTCTTTACTCCAATAGAAAGGATTTCACAGACTGCTATGGCTCTTGGCAGAGAGAGAATGACTTCCAAGCCGAGTGCTACTTGAAAGAGGCACTCCCCCATCACTTATAAGTCTGTACTCACTGGTTACTGCTTGTGACACATTTTCAAATGGACCCCCCAGTGGCTGCAGCTGTGATTAAAAGCTGTCTGCTCTCTGCCTCACTGGAGGTTTGCTGTTTAACCATGTCATGTATGTATGTGTGTGTGTGTATATATATATATGGGCTGCATCATGGAAAACGTAAAGTTTTTGTAACACAAAAAAATTCAAATGAGTACTTGAATGACAAACTCTTGGATTTTCGAAGCTCAAGTCAGTGAGAGGCACTAGTTGGGAACCTAGCCAGGTATGAGGTACATAAAAGTAATTTAAGGAAGAAGAGCTAATGGTCAGTGAACATATACCATCTGCCAGTGCATGTTTTGCACACATCAGCCAGACGGAACATCTTAAAGATTTAAGTGCACTTGAACTCAGCAGCTGCATTTCAGCTCATCAGTGTGGTTCGGGATTCAGTTTGACCCTTCACAAATAAAGCAAGAGTAGAATATTCTTTCTTAAGTTTACCCAGATATTCACTGGCACATTAATAATCATGTCTGACTTATCATAAGACTGCTATTCTCAACATAAGTTTATCATTAACGTTACCTTAAAAAATGCTCAGATGAACAGTACAGCAACAGAGACTGGGTATCTCAAAGGTACAGGTCACACCCCTTCCTTTAGATTAGAGAGACTGAGGATTCAACCTTTTATAAAGTAAAAAGAGTGGATTAGAATGTAAACCTGGGATCTTGACATCACATGACAAGTATACTTAGGAACGCCACGAGGTCAACCAACGAGCGTTGTTTCTTTCCCTACCCACCCACCCATCCACCAACTGAATCAGAACTCGAACAGGCGTGCTTTCTTAGATATTTAGGAAAGAGGTCTGGGGAAATTTTGAGAATTGTGTGTCTCCTTTCCCTTCTGCCTGCCTCCCCCATCTCCCCCAAGTTTCAAGAGCTCCAAATCCCGGCAACAAGAACCAGTAAACAAAATGCAAATCTATCACTAGCAAATTCAAGTTGACGATACTGTGAATCGACTGCATTGATTACATTGATTATATTTCAAATATTTACAATATGGTGGGACAAGTCTAATTTCTTTTCTAAGGAGTTCAAGGTAGGTATCACCATTTCTGAGGGGGGAAACAATGGAGAAATGTTTGTGGTTGCTATCTGCAATAATCTGGTGCTGACAGAGAGTAGTATTTTATTTAGTAATTAACAGTGTAAAGGGGAGAGGAGCTGTCATGTTGGTTCTTAAGCTGGGGAATGTGATGAAAGATGATATCTGCGATCTCATCCTTTCCACTTGTTTAGGATTGTCAGGATGAGAAATGTCAGCATTATGAAAGCTCGGCTCTGCTCTTGATATGATAAAACCCTTCAAAAGCCAGTCTTTCTCTTTCCCTCGTCCCCCTCCTTTCTCGCTCTCTCTCTTTCTCTGCACTTGCTTTTTTATTTATCCTGTTTTGTTAGATGGCAGAAATATAATTCTTTTCTTTCTTCCTATTATAAGCCACCATTTTTGTTTTATTATATGTTTCACAACCCCTAATGCCCCACTGAAAATTACCTTGTTAAATGACAGTGTTTCAAAGCCATGAATCCTTTCCACCATTCCCTCAGAGGTTTGAAACAGTCAACAGACTGTAAAGAATAAATAATAAAAAAGTATTGATTATTTTGATGACTGTGAGATTCAATTAAGTATTAATTTTGCCCTCCAGTGGACCTATCAAGGTATTCAAAAGGGAGGATTCGACTCAGCTAAATGCGTGCTGAGTGCTTCAGCCTTAAATAGGGAGAAAATGTGTTTACCTACAGTATTTGAAGAAGAAGTGCATTGATGCACAGAGTCCAATATTTAAGTGCTGTGCAAATTAAGCCCTGGTGACAGTGACATTGTTTTCAATGGTATGAGTATTGACTAAAGAAGTGCATTTGATGACAGCTTAAACTATTTGTATTGATTAACATTTTCATAGATTATCATGTGTCATATCAAATTCACTTTTCAGGCATGAATACATTAAACACACACACACACACACACACACACACACACACACACACACAGGCATACCGCAACCAATGCAATGGTGGGACCCAGGAGCATGCCGCCCCACCTGCTTCTGTGCTGGTCACCTGTTTCCTGCTCAGGAACCATTTAGGCATGAACTTGGCAATAAATAGCTCCCAGATCTCGCAAAAAGGGCACTTCTTGCTCTTCCTTTCCTTCTGCATCTGATATTGTGCCAAAACAATATTATGCGTCTCAGTTTGCAAATGGAATAAAAGACTACACTTGGAAAATATTTCTGATCCTAAAATGCCCTCCTAAATGAGCTGAAGATAAAGCAGATCTAAATAATTAGGGGGAAAAGTTTGTCTTTTCTGAAGGCGATTTTTGTTTTCTTTTTCTTTAATGCTCTGGGTGTGTGATGCTCTAGGTATCCGAATTATTGAACACAGTTTGTAAGTATTTTCCCAATTCCTTAAAAAAAAATTTAAATCAATTTTCGTGTATTGTGTTGTGTATTATTTGCTTTAAAATGTTCATTTGATTTGGGGTCAGCTCCGGTTCCCAATCTGGGACCAGTGAAGCCAACTTCTAAGGGTGCTTATAGAATTTACATAAGAAATATCTTTTATTCCATTGAAAGCCTTTTGAGGTCTCTTTTCTCCCTATCTTTTTTCTCTGCTCTTGGGATAGGGTTTAATTGCTTCTCCCCCGGGGAGAAGGCTTCTTAAAATAGCCCGTGGTTCCTCCATAGGGTGCTCTTCCTTTTTAGTATGTTGCTGAAGTACAAGCCCAGCACTTTCTTTTTTCTTACTGCATTAAAGACAGAACAAGGTGTAAAACCATTCGCACAAAAGCATATCCCACAATTAAAGCTGTGTTGGTTAGGTTGCTTTCAAATAAGTTTTTTTTTTTTTTTTTTTTTTTTTTTTTTCCTCCAAAGCCTCCTGAATCTCTCACATGCTAGTTGAGCTTTAATAGGGTGGGGAGTAATGGAGAACTCATCGGATCTGTAATAGCTCTTCACTTGACTGCAGCCAGCAATAACAGCGGGAGCAGCCAGAGATAAGAGAGGAGAGAGGGAGAGTGTGTGTGGAAGAGAGAGAGAGAAGAGAGAGGGAGAGGGAGAGAGAGGACACGCACTCTAAAGCTGCCACTTTTTTTTTCCTCCCCTTCACTCTTTTCGCCCATCCTAGGATCCAATGATAGCTGGACAAGTCAGTAAGCCCTTGCTGTCAGTGCGGAGTGAAATGAATGCGGAGTTGAGAGGTGAGGACAAGGCTGCTACTTCAGACAGCGAGCTGAATGAGCCCCTGCTTGCGCCTGTGGAATCAAATGACAGCGAGGACACTCCCAGCAAGCTCTTCGGTAAGTCTGTCTAGGTATTTCATTTCAGTACTACCATGTTGTCCGGAAGAGCAATCCAACCCCCCCAACCCCCCCTTTTTTTCTGTTGTTCATTCAGTTTTCTCGTAAGTACTAAAAAGGAGCATCTTAGAGGTGCTAAGCCACCGAAGCTGATTCCAGCCAGCTAGGAGGATGTCCTCCAAACTTTTACCAACAAGGAACTTATTCACTGCCCATTTTGACTTGTCAAATATTGCTAAAGTCCCCAGGCTGGAAATTATTTGGAAAAAAATAGAAAGTGGTAATAATGATCAGGAAATGGGTTCCATTGTGAGAATTGGTTAACATTTATTGAGTAAATATCGACTCGGTTTCAGGTTGCTTCACAGCCTTTTGTTAAGGGTAAGGTGAGTAAAGACATTATCTGTCGTCTAAAGATGGGAGAGGAGAACTGAAAAATATCAATACAAGTCTTGCTATGCCAGGTAAACAAAGGTGGCCACGGGAATTGCTCTAAGAAATAACATGTGTCATCACAATCAGAATGAATATTTCTCCTTTAAAAAAGGTGATGAGGAAAGAAAACTGGTTCTCTGATTCCCTCCTCTACCCCTCTCCTTTTCAACATTGTGTTCATAGCCTCATAACTAAAAGTAGAGGCAGCCCAGGACCTTTTAAGAATCTTTGTTATTTCATAAACAAAACAAGAACAAGCAGAGTGCCACTCCAGCAAAGACATCTGTCATTCAAACAGATGACACTCTGTAAGCCAACTCATGCAACTGTGATCTCTAATCAGAAAGGGGAGTGGGTTGTTGAGGCGCGTGCCTGAGTGATAGATGTTAATGGATGTCTCTGCTGGAGAAGCACTTTAGGGTTCAGAGTGACGTTAGGTTTTCAGAACAATTGCTCCTGAAACATTCGCTTTTAATTATTTTCAAGTGCATGTGTGTGCACACACACATAGACATAAGTATAACTACTAACCTGACGTATATATATCAGGCAGAGTACTGCTTGGTCTCGGGTAAGAAACAGTCAAGCACCTGAACTTCAAAAAAAAAAAAAAAAAAAAAAATCATGACATAGACTACTACTTTGTTAAGAAAATCAGCAATTCGGCTTAAAACACAGGCTTTATTTATTTATTTATTTTAACAGACAGAAAGCAAGCTGCCTTGAGTGTTTGGCAACTCTAGGCTAGCTTGCTTCAAAAGACAAGCTTTTCCTTAATTTTAAATGCTTACTCAATCAAACATTAGAGCAATATCACAGAGAAACTCTGCTTTTCAGATTTTCTCTTGGTACAATACTGTTTTATGCTTAACAATATACTAGATTCCAATTGCAAGAAATTCTTTGGTATCACCCCTTCTTTGAAAAGCAGCAATGCCACCTCTGACATGAATTTCCAAGCCCGTGCTTTCGGGTTTTAGCATTTTCACCCTAAAGAAATATTTTTACAGTGTAAATTTTTATCCATATAGGAAGAATTATGCACTAAAACCTTCACTTCAATTGTAGGAGGGTAGTGAGAAAAGTCAGATAAAATGATAAATTACAGAAAGGTAAAAGCCATGCCCATACCCCTCTGATGTTGAGTATGCTAAGTAAGCACTTTGACTTTTAAAAAGTAATCAATTTGAGTTCAACAAGCTACAGATAATACGTTTTTGTTCCCAAACTTTGCATGCATTTAAAATAAAAGTAAATGGATTTTGTAGACTTGAGCTTGGAGCTCCAACTCGTTTTCTTTCAAGTAATCCAAAAGAGGGGCGATTGATTTTTTCATTTGTTTAGGGGTCCCAGTGTTGAACACTGTTATAGATTTGTTATGCTATGTCTTACTGATTTGCATGTGTAGAGAAAAAAGCTTCAAAAATTCCCAGAGGGTCAAAGAGATTTGAATTAAAAGTTTAATTCCAAAGTAATATTTTTGTGAGGTGCCATTTACTAAGAATTCGTAGTTTAATGTTAAAATCATAGTGGATTTTAGAAGGAATCCGCTTTTCAGTTTGAAATTCTCAACTTCTGAGTTTGTGTGAGAGAACACAGCAAAATCTACATCTTACATTCCTTTTGAATTCACTCAATTGTCTTTGGTCTCTAGACTGTTTTTCAAACACAATGCGAGTATTTCCCAGTTTCCAATTAGGTCAAGAAGAAATCAGTAGATTAACAGTTTTGAGAACTTGAGAAAAAATTCGAGACAATATGGGAAAGAAAGAATAGAAAGGATCAGGAGGAAGCACCCTAACAGTCTCATAAGCTTTCCTTCGCAGGGGCCTGTTATGCTCTTACTTTTTAATATTACCAGGACTTGGCCGTAGCAATTCAAGTTTACGTAACTGACTAAAACTTTCCAGAATAATTCTGTCCCAGAATTTTTAGCAACTTTGGCAGCACAATTTAAGGAACCATGATTTTCTTTGATATGCATATGTTCAAGTCTGTTTTTTGTTTTTAGATGTAGTCTTGATTATACCCTCTACTTGGTAATGAAGAATTGTGTTCTTCCTGAATAGTTGACAGCATCTGTGTTTTTATCTAAACAATCATTTTCTAATATACTCACTCTCTCTCTCAAACTGTCATTCTTCTCTATATACACTATAGTATTGAAAATTGGGATTCTCTAATGAGATGGCAAGATTATGACAAATCATGTGCATCTTGATATGTTTAGTTTCATGGAGAGGCATTAACCAACAACAGGAGACAAGCAGAGCTCAGGTTTTTTTATTGTACCTGAAATTTCACTATAAATGGATTTCTTTGAAGCCTCTTCCCCCATCTGTGTACTGTTCAAATTAGCAGTCCAGAGGACAAGTCTGTTTCCCTCACAGTATGGTACCTTCAGCCCAAAACTGCAGGAGAAAGGCTAATACTGATGCCCTCTATGGATAAACAAAGGAAATTCCAGGAACCACTGGGCCTTTTATGCCTCTCCTTAAATTGCACCTCTGCACTTAACAGCATCCAAAGGGAAACATACTGTGCAGAATGTTTCAGTGCTCTGAGCAACTCAGAATACCAGAAGGAGAAAGGAGAAGCCATATGCCAGCCTAAGTAGAAAGTTCAGAAAAGGGCCCTTGTGTTTTATAAAGTAATTACATCAGTGGTAACGTTTTGCTTAACTTGAACAGCCATGGAAACTAAAGTACACTTAGGAGAGATGAATCCACATTTCATTGAGAAACATGTGGTTAGGTAGTTCTCTGTGATATCATTAAGTGGTGCATTATTTATTCTTCTAAAGCCTGTAGGATAACTATCTCCTTTTTCAGTTCATGACTGTATTATGCTAAGCTCTGAGCCGTAAGAAACAGTATAGAGGAAAACAGGTTTGCATGTGGTTGGGGGTGGGGAATTATCAGAGAATCTGGAGCTGTGTCTCACAGGGCTTTAGCTGTGTGATCAGATGAGTGATGCTACATAGAGCCAGTCATTTAATATGTGACAAGTGATGTACATATTGGAAACTATTCTCAAAACTGGCCTTTGGCAAACCATCTTAAAGGGAAGAGGTTGCTGTGTTTCTCTAGTGACATTTATAGTACTCGTGTCAATGTGGTGCTTCACTTTTAGTTATGCCCATCAAGAATTCAGTGTTCCACATTCAGTCAAGTTGGATGCTAAAATTCAAATGGTAGCATCAACAACTTGGTAGGGAAAATGACGGCGGAAAGGATAAAAGTAATATATATCCTTGGAAAAAATATGTACACTAAAGTTTTCCCATGCACTCTCAGCCGAAGAAGTGAGATCTCATAAAACATGCCCTAAATATTTTCTCCCCTGTATATTTGAGATTTGAAAGATGATTTATTAACAGTGTTTCTCCTGGGAAAATGTTTATTGTTTGAAGTTAAACCTCATGATTTCTTTCCTTTAAGTCCCAGCTATCTTGGGTGGCTGCGTTAGTCTCGGTGGCTGGCTTCTCAGTTGTACTACACTGTGCATGAATTGGGCACACAGTTAAGAGTCTTGAGCTGAGATGGAACTACAAAACCTTGTATAAGCATTGCATCCAAAGTAAAAAGTTTGTGGTTGATTTTCTCTTCTGATATTGTGCTTTTCTAGGATAAAAGAAATTGCATGCAATGATACTTTTAAGAGTGGGTATTTTCAATGACATTTATCTGTGAGCTATTGGAAAAGGCCTTAAAGTTGGCTCAGGGATTCCTCCATGCTCTAGAATGTACTATATTGTGTATTTCTTTTCTTTTCTGTAATCTTTCTCACAGAAACATGCATTATAAGATTTTTTTCTTTCAAATTGCCATCCAGTTTGACTTGATTAGAATTTATGGCAGTGGAGTCGCTTTCAATGACAAAAGGATAAAGGACTAAATTGTCTGTCACCCCTTGAGACAGTGGTCTCTGCAGGTCAGCGTGGAGGTCATTGCAGGGCATTATGGGGACTGCACTTGGGGGTGATGCTGCCTTGCGCCCGTGTATCAGTGGAGGCCTTCATTATGGGATCACTGTCTTCATTACTTTGTTTAAACGTCTCTCTCCAGGCTTCAGTACCTTGGGTATTTATAATATTCTGATTAACTATTCTGGAGCCAGTAATCAGTACCAAGAGCTTAAACCCAAGAGGGATTTAGTTAGGAGGTGATGAGGTAAATTCCCTAGAGAAATAGATTTATTTAAAATGTGTATCATGCTTCTATATTTTTAGAAGTTTCTATATTATATCAATTGAAAATTTATACCCCTTTTCACCAAAGAAAGTTTCGCTAAAGAAATATTAAAAGTATATTTTTTAAATCAACTAAATAATTTGAGTAATAGATTTATGCAAAAACAGTTATTTAAAAGAAATCTGTAGAAACCTGTATTTGTGGAAGTAAGTGAGATGCACAAGGTATTTGTCAAAAATCAGTTATGGTTTAATAGTCAAACAAGCTCTTGTCATGCTGCTGCATACTTGAGTGAAAAAAAATGCATATTTGGATACACTTCTTACATTTAAGAAAGTCTAATGCACAGGGGTATTTTTTAAAAAAATCAGTGAGAGGCTGTGTGCATTTGGGCAATTTTAGTTTAGATTTTCCTCCCAGAAAAACACTGTAATGCTCCATTGATAAATAAATCCACTTTAAATAACATGAATGTGTAAGCTTTGAAATAAAAATAAATCCATATAGAGAGGCACTGGTGTTCAAATTTTTCACCATATTTTTCTGTGGAGCTGCTCATTTCTAAGTGAACTTCAGTGGGGGACAGTGCACAATATGTGCCAGAATCGTCAGTGGGAACCTTCCTCTTGCCTGTCTTTGCTAGCTCTTCGCTATGCCTGGGGTGCTCAGGTCAGACCTCTGTTTAAAGCAGGAAGTTCAATATTGCAGTGTCCAAGGATACTCCATGGTAGCACATTAGCAAGTCAAAATACTGATACAGTTTGACTTTTTTCTCCCCTTTTATTTTGATTGCTGTGATTCTTATATTTTGTTGTTGTCATTAAATTGTCCTAAAAACAACAGGAAATAAGGTATTAGAAATGAGATTAATCTGTGCATCATCACTCCTTTAAATGATCCCATTTTCATCTCTTGAATGTCTTGGATGTTTCTGACTTAAAGGTTACATGGCATTACAGTGTTTTTGTAGTTCACCCAGCCCAGTTTATGTCATAATTAATAAATAGAGGTGCATTCCAGATTCAAGCTCCCAAGGCTCAGCCCTTAAGAAGATTGCTTTCGCTCTTAATTACCTGCTTTAATTATACAGCTAGCATTCCCGTTCTCAAGAATTGACCAAATACGTTTTTCTCCCACTTCAACGTTGAGATTTCACTTGACCGTTTCAAGTGGACCTTGTTTGTTATGAGACAGTCAACAGTTAATTTGTGAGAGAATTGGCACTTTCTTTGATTGACGACCTTGCTGGTTTATATTTGGGGATTAATAATACATCAGACATTCACACATTAAAAAGAAAGTAAATGTGAAGAGGAAGGGTAGAAGGTTCAGTTCTGCTATTGGGCTGCCCTGATTATTCAGGCCTTCCCTGGGAATGCAGAGGCAATCGGAGAAGCAGGCACATTTGCCCAAATATGCACCTGGCTCCACTTAACATGTTTCTTGATTTTTTATGCTAAAGAAAAAGATAGCAAAGTGTTTATACCAAACTGGCACCCTGTCAGGGGGCAATCTGTATAAAGTTTCCTGCTGTCAGGTTAATAAATTTTTAAAAAATATCCAAAGGCAGAGGTAGCTAGAGAAAGCTCATAGTAACAGTTGCCATTCTCCAGCGGATGGGTTTCTCTTTAATATCAGCCTGGCCCTGGAATTTTCTTGTTTGTTGTCTTCCTGGGTTCTGTACTTAGCTGGCGTTTTTGTTCAGCTTTTCTTTTATTCATGCCATTTCAGTCTTACTTTTTAAATGTTTATCTTTTTAAATTTCAAATGTCTTTTCTTTGAGAGAGAAACAAGTGAGCATAATTTGTTTTAATTTTTTATATGGTATTTTGCAGTTGAACATATACTTTGTCATGCTATGACTCTGAATGAGCTTCTAAATCTATCAACACTGGACTTTTCTTTGGGAATACCTTCAAGTAATATTTATTCATAAAGGAGTATCTGTGCTTTGGTAATATGGGGGCTTCTGATGAGGTCGATTATTAAACATGTTGATCTGATTCTTAATCTTTTCAATGTAAACTTTCACCTCCTGATTGTCAAAGTCAGATTTCATAAAAATGAAACAAGGGTGGACTTGTTTGGAGACATCTCCTAGTCTATGCTGTGACACTTTATGAGCTATCAAAAATGGATTAAGCCCTTTTAGTGTGAATGCAGAGGTCAGAAAGAATAACATTGGATCTCTTGAGGCTAAAGAAAGTTTGTTATTTGCAGAGAAATGGAAATTAACTTTGTTTTAGAAATATTCCAAGGTAATTTTTTTTAAACTACCTAATCAAGATGCCTACCCCCTGAGATCGCTTCTTAATAATTAGCTTCTACTTTAAAAAAATTTCCTAGTATGTTATATGAATGTCTATATTTTATTTGAGAATGGAAAAGAAAATCCATGCCCAAACTTCTCTTACAGTTTTTCCTTCTTAAGTGATTTTAAGGTCTCATATGTAACAAGAATATATTGTGATTTTTTCTAAATTAAAAAATTAGCTACCTGGAACAACATAACTAATAGTCTAAGCAAGTGACTAATTATTGGAGGACCACACTGCCATTAAAACTATTTGAAAATATAAGGAAAAATGATCAGATTATAATTAGAGAAACTAAGTAATATAATTATACATGAACTAAATGCTTAAGAGATTTGCTGTACAAAAGACCATTTGAAAATGGGACTGTATAATGAAATCTGCATTCACTTAGATGGTTAAAAATGTTCTTAGTAAATAACCAAAATAAAACCTGTTAGTTTAGCTCATGAATGAAGTAGAATATGAAGGTATTTTTAGGATACTTATGATGTCCCAATGATAGCCCACATGAAACAGTCTCACAATTTAATGAATACGTGTATCCTGCCATATATTGTTTGGCATGAAGTAGATTTCTTAGTGTTTCATCTTTTCCTGTAAAATAATTAGTGTTTCTTGGGATTGACTGATGTACCTTCCAAATATTTTGTATTTCTTTAATTTCATCCTATTAATGAGAATAAAAGCATAATTATGACAGAAGTTTGTGAAAGCCAAGGAATTCATATTTAAAGACTGATATTAACACAGTGTTTTAAAATAGCAATGCAAATTTATCCATTTTCTTACCACTTCCATACTTTATTTTTGTTTCCCTCTATTTTCTTTCTTAGGCACTGTGAGTGCACAGTGAAAGAAGTGTAATGCTATCTGTATAAAATATTTGTGTGTGTCTATGGTCTGCTTTTCTCCGTATTTTCTTCATACACATACAATGCTTCAAGTTGTCTTACTGAATCTGTAGTATGTATGTATTTTCTCTATTGTAAAACTAACAAAGTCTCATTTATAATAATAAGCTTTCTTTTAGTTCATGCTATCCATCCAACATTTAAATGCATTTCTCCTGTATATTTAAAAAGCAGTTCCCTGATAAATGTATGAAAATTAATAGCTTACCAAAAAAGGGAAACTAATTATATTGTAGTATTGTTTCAGCTATACTTGGGCTAGAATCCAAGTTCCAGTGTCTTCTTCGATGCTGCTGTTTACTGAGCAGAAGAGACAAGAAGATTCCTCAGGATTTGTGCAGTTTAATTGAGTAAAGAAATCTGGGGTTTTTGGACAACTTGACTTGTAGAAAATATATGTAGTTTTAAAGCATACCAACTTACCTAAGCTAGGGAAGACTCTGGGATCTAAAATATTGGGAACCTAAATACTTGTCTATTTCTGGGATAGACATATATCACAATATAAACATTTATCCTTTTCTTTTTTTAAGTCAAAGGCATTTATTCAATAGTTATCAAGCACAATTTTTGTTACACATTCCTTTAAGGATTCTATGTGCCTAGATATCAAGGTAGAGTGTGTGATTGGTGCATAATAAAGAAATCATATTTTAAACATTTACTATTAAAGTAATGTGGTATGATTAATCTCCTTTTGCAGTTCTTGATGACCACATATATGGTTATTTGTCTTTTAATACCAATATGGCAACATTTATTTTTGAAAATTAATGACTTAGGGTGACTTCCTACAGGAGGGAATCATCACTGTCAAAGCAGAAGAGAAGCTAAGGGGTTAATATAATTTAAAAATGCAAATATTTGAAGCTGTTTTAAAAGCACGAAAAATTATTGTACATGACTTTTTGCTCAAATCGACCCAGGGTAAAGGAGAATAAAAAGTCGAATGGAAACCCACATGTTCCTATATTTAAAAATGTATACACATGGAAGTAATGTGGGGAGTGAAATGCACTTCATCAAAACTGGCATTTTTTTCAATATACTTACTTCATTTCCCAAAATATTGCAAGATAGAAATGTGTCAGAAAGGACGCATGCTATTTGCAAAAGGAGAAGCATACAAGAAATATTGCATCAAACTCCTATTTCAATGGATCCATTTAATTAAATCCATACACTGTTCTATAATCTACGAATGCGTAAATATCCAGAACAAGGATCCTCTCGATTATGAGGGAAAACTTTCACAAACTTTTGGGAGGAACATATGTCACTGTTTTAAGTGTTGACTGGCTCATTTTATTCTGATTCCTAAGATGAAGGCAGGTTTTAGTCTTAAGCTTTACCCAAGAAATTGCTCAAATTTTCAGGTAGACTCATCTATTTCTTTGCTCTAGTTTGAATCTTTACTTCTCCCATTAATTGCATCCTGTATTCATAGTAATTTTCTAATAAGCCAACTGGAATCTGTAGGCCATCAGAAAAGTGTTAAAAATTATGCCTCATGTTTTAAAAGGAATTAATATCTACAGCTGCCTGCTTACAAAGAAAGAACTGGTCACCTTGGAGATTGCTGATGGCATGGAGGTGGTTGCAGTAGCTTAGAATGGTGGCTACTCGTCTTGTCATCTGTAGTGTATCAATATGTTTTTATAATGATGCAATAACCTGAACCCTGTAACGGTTTATGGTCCTTTTGAGAATTCTTATGGATTCTTAGAGTGACGGAGGTCTGAGAAAAGATCTTGAAAGCTTTCACAAAATCTGGCTGGGTGACAGAAAGCTAGCAGGACTGTGATTTAGCTGCTAAGAAATCCTATTGACCAGGAACATCATTAAACTTTTAAGTTAAAACAAAAACCACAAAACAAATGGTAGATGCAAAGGGTAAGGGGTACCCAAAGTGGCGGTGAAAATTAACACGTGCTGAAGATTCTTAAAAATAAAAGGCAAAATGCAGCAAGCCCATTGTTGATCTTGATCTCCTACTTAGAAATAAGCATTTTTAAATACACCTTTCTGAATATTGCAGTGTGTGTCGGAAATCTGTATTTGTGCATCTCCTTTATGGAATCTGTCGGAACTGATTGCTGCTCTTTCATTTTCTCTGGCTATTTTTAGTCAATGATAAATAAAGAACTTGAATTTTGAATCTGGCACCAGTGAGATATAGAACCAGAAACAGCAGGAAATAACCACGATGAGTAACTTCACATCAGGATCTGCATGGAGATCTCAGTCCTCTTAACATTTGTAATACTGCTAATTTCTATGGGCTTTTTAAAATACTTCCACATGAGCTCTCAAAACCCATAAAAGTGTGGCATGTAAAGTAAATTGTTTGTCACTTGCCGACGACCTGCCATATTTATTGTCAGGAGAAATGGACATTAGTTGGAAAAGCAGTTGTTAAAGGCCAAACAATTTTTAAAGATGGCAAAGATGCGCGAGGGTTTTCCTTTTTCTAACAATGAGCCACCCCTTCAGACATCAAAAGACAAGATAATAAGACACTTCAAGCACAATTCAAGATTATATTCAACATCTAAAGGCTCATCTCTTGTCAGTTTGCATTTACTCTCCCAGGGATGCGATGCTTCCATCATCTTTCTGTCAAGAGGAGTCTGGCAGAAGAAGCAAGGGCTCTTATTTCACACACTTAGGGTTTTTTATCAAATAGCCCACACTCGTTCTGATTCAGCCAAAATGGGGGGATAATTTGAAGAAGGTCATGCACAAGTACAAAAATCTCATATTGATTTGTGTGATTAGAAGGCATTAAAATTGCACGTTTATGTTAGTTGCTGAGATGTCGTGTCAGTTTATTTGGTAATACACTTTTGCAGCCTAGAAAAAAAAAATGACTTAAAATTTAAAAATAGATGGCTGAAAGCTGAAATGGTTTGTTTTAATGTGGCTGTGTCTGAACATTTAGCAAGTGAACATAAAAATAATGTAAAGCTTTTAGTTTAACAATATATGAAATTAGCTTATATAATGAAATACTTCATGCAATGTAAAAGCAAAATAGCACAACTGTGCGTATCAGGTGAAACAAATATATATGTGAATTTTTTCTAAATACTTCAAAAATTGATTTCATATCTTTAATATATAGATAAAACGTGATGGCATTTTCAATATAAATTTAATTATGAAGCTGTTTTACAATGGTTATCAAGTTTTTAACATTTTGCACTCTTTAAAATTACAGTGTCATTATATTTGTCATTTTATGCCATTCTTAGTATAGATGCCCTTTTCCAGAGAGGATACTAAAGAATAAATAAAAGGGATTTTATTATTATTATTATTCTCTGTCAAAATTCATCACATTTCCTTCTTTGTTCTCTGACAGTCACAAAGCCACACAAAGAAACATTCCATTTTGGTGGGGGCATGTTTATAGAAGTTAGAAGAACAATCTTTTCCTCTCAAAATAAAACAATTGATGAAAATAAAACCATGATATCCTGGGATCATTTCTATATTGAATCTTTGAAATTACTTTTCCTAGGAATTTTCATCAAGTCTCTGTTGTCTCCACTTCTTATATTTTTCTCCTTTGCTGTGAAGTGTTTTAAAACTAGATTTCTTTTGCGCCACTTTCAAAACAAAGGAGGGGTACATATATACCGTGCAGTTACAGTGTAGAGTAGAAGTGAAAACCCATAATTTGCCCTATTTATTGTATGAGTTTTTTCTATTCAATACAATTTATGCATTCAACATGGAACAGTGAATTAATCCATTCAATAAAAGTTTATTGAGCACCTGCTCTGTGGCAGGGGCGGTGCTGTCTCCTGAGGACTCACTAGAGAAGACACCAGATAGAATTGATCACCTAGCTTGCCCACTGTGAGGGATACTGAAGATGCAAAACTGAACAAGACATGAGGACCCCACCCTGAAATGGCCCACAGTCAGCATCACACATTGACATTCTATTTTACTTGATCATTTCTGGTACCTTTTTAGGCAATTTTAAGTCTTCAAAACCACGCTTTTCAAAAGTTGTTTGTTGGTTAGAAGCCTCAACATTTGAGAAAAAAACTATTATCTCCAAAATGTAGGGAAGAAGAAAGGAGCATTAAGTGGTTTGTGACAAATGACATTCGCAATGTTTTTATCACAGGGTTTGGTGCATATGCCGTGGAACACAATTGCTCTTCTTTAGGGATTGTCTCTTAATCATGTCCAAAGGGAGGATGAATTAGATTATTTCTTCCTCCTTGTCTTATCTGCCTTCATTCTCCTCCCCAAATTCTTGTTTGTCTTATATATTTTTTATTTTTTTATTTTTATTTACTTATGTTTTTACATATGTTCTATTGGGGACCAATTCCTTTTATTTTATTTTATTTTAAATTTTTTTTTTTTTTTTGAGACAAGATCTTGCTCTGTCACCCAGGCTGGAGTACGGTGATATGGTCATGGCTGCAGCCTCAACCTCCTGGGCTCAAGTGATCCTCCCACCTCAGCCTCCTGAGTAGCTGGGACTACAGGCGTGCACCATCACACTCAGCTAATTTTTTTTTTTCAACTTGCAAGAGACAGGTCTCACTTTGTTGTTTAGGCTAGTCTTGAACTCCTGGCCTCAAGCTATCCTCCCACCTTGGTCTCTCAAACTGTTGGAATTACAGGTATGAGCTACCGCACCTGGTCATTGTCTTACACTATAAAGTAGTGCTTCAAGGCTCTGGAGTCAGGTCATGTGGGCTTGAGTCCGGCTCTGCCACTTGTTCACTGGCTGGGTAAAGTAATAACATGTTGACACTTCAGCTTCCCCATCTCTGCATGGAAGTATTGCTGATATGCTACAGGACAATCTTGAGCTTGAAGTGAAATGACACGTGTAAAAGCCTATAGAGTACCTGGAATGTAACCGGAGCTCAACGAATATCACACTTGTTAAGAGTTGAAAACGTACTTGCTATGTCTAGAAAGAGTCTGATTAATTTTGGGCAGCAGATACCATAAAACCAAAATTGTGGCCTTTGGAAGTAGCCACTCTTCTCCATAAGGAAACATCAGCCCCCAAGTGTCCTCCTGATCAAAGAAAGGTTCTGGGGATCTTTGCTTCCTAATGGCAACACCCCTTCCTTCTTCAGTCTCTGCTTTCTCTTCAAGTCCATTCAGGAAAGAATTCAGACTCATAAATGGATTGTAAGCAGGTTCTAGAGGGAACAATAGTTCACTCTCTTCATTCTGGAGAGTACATAAGTGAGGTGGTGAGCAAGGATGGAACAGGGCAGTTACACATCTCACTCTTCTCTGAATTTAAAATGTTGGAAGGTGTGATTCTTTCAAATAATAGCATTTTTAAAAATAATGTTGGCCTTGAGAAGTGCTATGAAGCCAGATGTCTGTGGGCAGCAGCAAATGCCTCTCCCTCGCAGTGTGGTCAGATACCCTGGGGGCAGTCTGCCTTTGGGTGGAGTTCCTCCCAGGGGCATCAGCTATTCCTCCCTCCCTCCAAGGGAATTTGCCAGCTCCAGGCCAAGCACTTCTATCTCTCTGCCTTGACCATACTGTTGCCCATGTTGGGAACAGAGCATTTGCTTCTAGTTAAATGCCCAAAGATCTTTCATAGGATGCTTTTGTGACCAAATCAGGGTGAACTACAGAAAATTTCGGAGAGAGAGAAACATTCCATTGAAGTCATGTGACAATTTTAGAAAAATGATACTGCAGAAGGATGGTAACCTGGGTTCGAATCACCACCCTTGACCTAGGCACAAGGCTATGAGCTTATGCCTCCGTTTCCTCTTCTGAAACGTGAGTGTTAAAATACCTATCTGGTGGGATGTTGAAGATTATGTAAAGGAAGGCAAATAAGATGCCTGCACATGGTGGTGTTTAATAATGAGAGCCCGTTCCCCTCACTTCTTAGCCCAATGCATATCTTTCCAAGGTCTGAGAAGTGACTTATTCTGATGGGAGTTCTCTTGGGAGTGTGGATCAGAGATTAACAATCAGCAGGGGCTCTGAACGTTAAGATCTGTTTTCTCAACGTAGCTTCTCCATGAAAGCCAAAACTCAAGCTAGACGTGGAGAGAATAACCTTTGCCCCGGAAGCAAAGGATTTGACTAGATTGTGGGTCTTCTCTGTCCCAGCAGAGAGCTCTTTTTTGCCCCTAAACAGAAGCGCTTCTCTCAAAAAGTTAGTTATGTGTTAGGTATGGGAACATGTCTTCAACTAGAAATCCATGGAGTCCTCATTCCTTAAGGAATTTTCATAGCCAATGTTTAACTGGAATTTTCAAATCTTCAAGAATGAACCCTTTTCATATATTTTTCAAAAAGAACAAACCAAAAATAAGATGGCAACCTCAAAAAAATCTATTAGTGCCATACTTCCAAGGGTTTGAACATGCTGTGAATATTTAAGTAGCTTAAATTGACATTTGGAACCATAATTGGGAGGAAACATGTTATAACCTTTGTTGGGGATATTTACACATTTTGGTTGAGATCCGTAAAACCTACTTCCTCTTATATACACTAAAGTTGTCAGGATCAGTAAAGGAACATCTTTCTGTTATTGTTGTTGTTGCCATGGCAACCCCACACATTTTTAATTACATATTCATGCCCTATGCTCATTTCTTAGAAATCATTGGCACTTCTAAAACCACTCATTTAACATGTGTCGATCAATGTCAATAAATATATTGTGATATTAAAAATATTAAATCATACTTTCAGATTGAATTAATGTACACGTTTGTGTTAATGTTAAGTAGAAGAGACAAACTCTCTTTTAAGCCAGTGGCAGTGACCATCCCTTTCATATAATGTGACAGTTTTGACTTTCTTCACTGAATTTATAGCTGTATCGCCCCTTAGATGTCCCAGATGTTATTACTGTTCCCTCTGTGGTTTTGTCATTGGGTAACCAAACTTAAATTTATCTACACTTGGCTGCACCCCTGAGCAGTGTCAGCGTAGAAAGGATGATGTTGGGAAAACAAATACAAGGTTGGGCTACATTGTACATAGGAATGAAAATCCACATCTTCATTCTATGGCATGAATTGGGTCCAGCCTTCTTTACTGAGCCTCTCACCCAGCTCTGACCTGCCTCTCCACACCATTCATTTCCAGCCACCACCTAAAGTGCACTCTGCAACTAAATCTTCCAATTTTTCATATTTTTATTAAGGTTAAGTGTATTTTTTTTTTTTTTTTTTTTGAGACAGAGTTTCACTTCTGTTGCCCAGGCTGGAGTGCAATGGCATGATCTTGGCTCACTGCAACCTCCACCTCCTGGTTCAAGCAATACTCCTGCCTCAGCCTCCTGAGTAACTGGAATTACAGTCGCCTGCCACCACACCCAGATAATTTTTGTATTTTTAGTAGAGACAGGGTTTCGTCATGTTGGCCTGGCTAATCTCGAACTCCTGACCTCAGGTGATGGGCCTCCCAAAGTGCTGGGATTACAGGCGTGAGTCACCGTGTTAGGCTGTGTATTCTTTTCTTAATCAGTACTGACTAAAAGTCAGCACTTAAGAGAAGAATTGCTTTTTCTAGGCAAGAATTTTTTTTTTTTTTTTTTGTACAGATTTCTCTTTTATGTTCCATGGTGGTTCAAACATCTTCCTTCCTTGGGGTCCTTGAAACTTTTACGGTTTTTGACATCCCTGAGAATTTACAGGTTGCGGGATTAGCGTGGAGAAAGGGGAGATGTTGGTCAAAGGGTAGAAAGTTTCAGTTAGGAGGAATATGTTTTAGGGACTATAGTTATAAATAGCATGGTAACTATAGTTAATAATCATGTATTGTACATTTCAAAATTCTCAAAAGAGTATATTTTAAATGTTTGCACCACAAAGAAATAAGTATGTGGTATGATGGATGCCTTCATTAGCTTGATTTAATCATCCCACAATGTACACATGTAACAAAACATCACATTGTATTCCATAAATATATACAGTTATTATTAGTCAATTACAAAATTTTAAAACAAAATCATAGCTTACCTTTTTAATTAAAAATATTAAAATAGTCTTCCTCTCTCTAACACTTTCTTTACAATAATTTGCCCATGAAAATGGTAACAGTTTTACACTATCTTTTGGAAGGATACCTTATTTTTTGGTCTTCTGATCCTCCAGAGATGCATTTTTTTTTTTCTTATTAGCTATCAGCCTTTATGAAAAAATCTACAGAATCTACAAAGCAGTACATTGTTAGCTAATAACACTTCAATTTCAATTAGGTGAAAGGGCCAGGTGCAAATAACCATTTAATATCCTGACGTGCTCTTTAAGTCGCTTATAATGAATTTATTGAGAGCTTAATTTATTCAAAAATTAACACTTATTCAGTGTGTCCCCTTTTGCTCTTCCTCCTTTCTTGTGGTCAAAATATTCTGGCTAAACTTTTTGATTTCCAACATTACAATGAATCTTGCCTTCCCCTGCTTTCCAACTACTTTCTCATTTTTTATAGCCTCTTTTGCAGTCATTTCCAGTGTTTGCCTAGTATTATCATGACTTGTGCATTTGTCTGCCTCCTTGCTGGATAGCTAGCCCCTAGAGGACAGATAATAGATCTTGCATATATTAAGTGCCAGATAAATGTTTTTTGAATTGAACTGCTTCTGAATTGGATGTTTCTGGACATCATCCACATTTGGCCAATATTTACTGAATATTAAGGGAAAATAGACTCTACCCATAGGAGTATACTATCCTATCTAGGGACAGAGGTACGTATATATATATATATATACACACACACACATATATATATTTATATATGTATGCATGTGCATATATACACACACACACACATACAGTGATGTGTCACTTAATGACAAGAATGCATTCTGAGAAACGTGTTGTTAGGCAATTTCATCACTGTGCAAATGTCATAGAGTGTACTTACATAAATCTAGATGGTGGAGCCTACTACACACTTAGGCTTGTATGGTACAGCCTATTGCTCCTAGACTACAAACCTGTATAGCATGTTACTGTACAAATACTGTAGCCAGTTGTAACACATTGGTATTTCTGTGTTTAAGCATAGAAAACGTACAATACAAAATAAGATATAATCTTATGGGACCATCATGATATATGCAGTCTGTTGTTGACCAAAACATTGTTCTGTGGTGTAAACTGTATACATCAACAAATATTAATAACAAAACAAAGATAAAGTGCTTTGTCACATATCCAACAAATATTTATTGAGCACCTTTGTGCTAAGTATTGGACTAGGTGCTGAGAATATGGTGAGAAGTCAGACAGAATTGTTCCCTCTTCTCGTAGACTTCATAGGAAACTCAAAGGAAACTCAAATCCTAAGCAATGATTATCTAGAAATTTAATAATTTGTCATTGTGAGACGTGTTCTGAAAGAGAAGTGCCAGAAGCTAGAGAGATGAATAATGAAAGCTCATGACTTTGTTGGTAGCATCGGCTGCTGTAGTGGACACTGGGTGGACAATATGTAGATGTTACTTTGGCAAATGACTCCTCTCCTATTGGATACAGTCTTGGTGGGATGATCAGTCGAGACGCTCCATCTTCCCCTAGACAAAGAGATGTTACATGGCCCAAAGTAGACAATAAGGTGCTTTTTCCTAAGATGCTAATTCTTGAACTGAGTGATCCAAAGACTGAAAAGCCATGAGTCTGTGTCTAGCTGGTTGTTCCCCTAGAAAATGTCCCCTGGTTTTTACCACCCTGATTCCTGGAAGAGTCTTGGTTACTATCTCTTCAGAGAAAACTAGATCTTTAGCTTTTTCCTTGAATTCTGTGATCCATCCTAAACTCTTACAACAAATTCTTTTCTCTCTTTCCAGTTTTTGCTTTAGTAAGCCAGAGTAGTTTTGTGTTACTTGGAGCTGGAGAACCTCTGTACTGGCGAACCCCTGTACTGGTATGTTCATGACCTCCAGACTTCATTCAGATAAGACATTTTTCTAAAACTGACATTTCAAGGTTAGAACAGAGAAGGCATCCCAGGTAGGGCAAACATCATGGACAAAAATACAGAGTGAAAAGAGTTATCTCCGGCTATAATTACCTAAAGGGAAGTAGAGAATTAGGGCTTCCTTGTGGGAAAAGGGGTAGGACCAGGAAGAGTGTTAATGAGAAATACTGAAATCCACTTTCCAAATGAGCAAAACTGGGAAAGCTGGAGCAAAACTAGATAGGCTCAAAATTCTGCAGCTGCCTCTCATTCCCCATGCTTAGCCTGAGACACGGTGGGAGCACCTTCCACCATCTCTATGCGTCCTCTGCTAATGTGTTATTTGAAGTACAGTCTATTTTTAAAGTACAGATACTCTAGTTACAATTATAGGGTTGCTCCCATTATTTATTGCTGCACTAAAATCCATTTCAGAACACAGAGGTTTACATAATGATAACATTCATTTTGCTTACAAATCTTCAATTTTGGCAGGCCTGGTAGAGACAGTGCATTTCTGCCCGACTTAGTGTCAGCTGTGGCAGGTTTTGAGTGGAGGGCTAGAATCATCTGAAGGCTTGTTCTCACACGAGTCTTGTGATTGATCTCCCCGGTGGCTGGATGTACCTGGGCTTCTTCACAATGTGGTGGCTGGGTTCCCAGGTTAAGAATGGAGAGACAGGGGAGAGGGAAGGGAAGACGCACTACATTGACTCTGGTTTTCATAAACTAGACTTTTCTAACCTAGCCTTGGCAGTCAACAGCATCATTTCCACCACTGTCTACTTATTAGAGAGTCAAGTCATTAAGGCTGTTCCATATTTGAGAAGAGGGGAATTAAACTCTACTTTTGATGAGGATCAACAAATTAATGGACAGGTTTTACAATCACCACAAAAGTAACATTACTTCTACATGTCTATTTCTTTTCTCTCTCATAAACAAAAAAAAGCACTTCGGAGACAGTGTCTTCTCATTAGTGAAGAGATATTTGAATGGATCAGAAGATCTTGTTTGAAGCAGGGTTAAATGGGAGATAATGTCTGCAACATTTAGTGAGCATAGCTCACTATCTTATAGATATTTGCATGTTTAGTTCTCCTGAAGGTTACCTTTTTTATCACTTTTATTTTCCTCACAGACATTAAGAGCTTTAGTTTAAATTTTGGAATCTGGGTTTTTACTCAATAAGCATATAAAAAATGAAGGCTATCTTAGGGCATCAGGCTCAGAGGGCAGATGGAATCTAGAAGTCCACTATGTCACACTTACGATAGAACTTCGGTTATAGTGAATGAAAATAGATTTCCCTAATCTAACATATTAAGCTCAATACATTTCTCTTTGGTAATAACAGACAGAAATTTCAGTTATAATAAACCATTTCCGAGCCTTTATGTCTACCACTAGACATTCTAGAAAAGGATAGGCTGAGAAAAAACAAGTTGGTGTGTTTGAAGATATTTCATGTAATTGTTGTTTATAAGAAGATCATTTACATTACAATTTTCTGTAAGTATTTTTAAATTAAACAAATTCTGTGTTTTAGGATATTTTTAACCTCAGAGTTTTTTTTTTTTTTTTTTTTTCTGGTTTTATCTAAGAGACTCCCTCTTCAAGTATCTTGAATTCTTGTAGAAGTTGACGCCACATTTCCCCATGTGTGATAATTTCTATCAAGAAGTCTCAGCACAGGCAAGGATAAGTATTCTTGGTGCTTTAGATAGAAGGATATACAAATAATTTCTGCTCTGTTGATGAAAGTGGGTGGGGTGGGGCAAAAGATCCCATTAAGACTCAGAATTATCTGTAGTTATTCTAAGTATGGACTCGGTAAACTAAAATGTGCTTAATTGCTATGTGTTGTTCAAATAGTGACCAGACTAAGAAGTTTTTATTAACAGAAAAAGTCATGAACTTAATTCTGAATTCTTTTCACTATTCTAAGAATTCTAGCCCAGAATCTTGTTTTCCTGAATCAATACCCTCCAGCCCTCCAGTTCCCCCGGGGATACATGAAAAGCCAAGATGGAACCTAGTTGGATGCCAGCCTTCACAAACAGTACAGCCAGGGATGTTCCCAAGTGGGGAGGTGGGTTGGGTACCAGAACATGTTAAGCTCAGTACTTGTAACCACTCTCTGTAGATCATGGTGTGTGGCGCAAAGATGCAATATGAAACTCCAGTTTGCAGAACTTTTCTCAAAAGCTCTTTCCTCAAACCCCAATTATAAGAATTTCATAATAAACTAGATATCCAAGTGCATCTACACACTCGGCTTTACTGTTTCCAGATGTTCTTTAATAGTGATAATGATAACGATTGCATAGACTAGCATTTTTGAAGTATTGTCATCTACAGAAACTCCATGAGGCAGATATTTACCAGGATTTGGCCATTAGACCTTAGGTAATATAGAGTTGGTACCGTTATAAGCATTGTTGCCCTCTACTACTTAAAGACTTATGGTAATTTCCTGTTCATCTCAGAATAAATTTCAAACACCCACAACATCCCCTCCATGTTCCAGATGATGTGTAAAAATCTACAACCTAATGATATAACTGTGCTGTGATAATCTATAACCATGTGGTAATAAAATGGGTTTGTGGTTTGCTTTTTTCATATTTAGTTTGTACTGAAACTATAACAGTGGACTTTTTTTCTATGCAGACATATTTTGTAGCAACAGCTTAAATGATGTGAACTATTTTGCTCATATGGGCATGCCATCATTTATTAAATTAAACTCCTGTTATTGGACAGTTAGATTGTTTCCAATGTTTAAAATTGAACATTTTGTAGATAAAACTATTTTTTGATCTTTAATCATTTTCTTAGGATAAATTAATAGAAGTAGAATTACTAAATCAATAGGTATTCACATTTTAAGGCCCTTCAGAAAGGATATGTAAATTCATACAACTATGAACAGTGTTTCAAGCCTGAACAGTATTTGAGACTTTCCATTTTCTGATTCCTTTACAAATCTGATTTTTATCAGTATTTTTGGTGTTGGAAAATTTGGTACAGGAGAAATAGTATTTCTTTTACTTTGCCTGTCTTTGATTACTAATTAGGCTTGAATACTCTTTTTGTGATTTTTGACTATCTGTGAATTGCCCATTTTTCACTTCTTTTGCTGGGAAATCCACCTTTTCTTTCCCTTTCCTTCCTTCCTTCCTTCCTTCCTTCCTTCCTTCCTTCCTTCCTTCCTTCCTTCCTTCCTTCCTTCCTTCCTTCCTTCCTTCCTTCCTTCCTTCCTTCCTTCCTTCCTTCTTTCTTTCTTTCTTTCTTTCTTTCTTTCTTTCTTTCTTTCTTTCTTTCTTTCTTTCTTTCTTTCTTTCTTTCTTTCTTTCTTTCTTTCGAGACAAGGCCTACTCTGTCACCCAGGCTGGAGTATAGTGGTGCAATCACAGCTCACTGCAGCCTTAACCTTCTGGGCCCAAGTAATTCTCAAACCTTAGCTTCCCAAGTAGCTGGGACCACAGGCATGTGCCACCATGCTTGGCTAATTTTTTAAATTTTTGTAGAGACGGAATCTCCCTGTGTTGCTCAGGCTGGTCTCCAACTCCTGGGCTTAAGTGATCCTCCTGCCTCAGCCTCCCAAAGTATTGGAATTACAAGCGTTAGCCACTGTAAGCCACCTTCTTATTGTTTCATATGAGCTCTTCATATTAAAAAAGACACCAGTATTATTTTTTCCCATGTTTTTTCAACTTTTGTAGACTGTTAGATAAGAGCAAATAAAACATATTAACAAAAAGTATGATGGGAAAATATTTTCTTTTGAATCGGCTAGTTATCTAAAGACCAACAATTTGTTTATACACGGCAGAATATTATAGTATTTTTGTATTCAGGATCCTGGCAGGAAAGAGATGGAATATTTAAACTGAGTAAACTGAGGAAAGTTTAATGATGGTACTATTTACAAAAGTTTGAGTAGAATGTAGAGTAACACAAGGGATAGTGGAACCACCCCCTGCCCCCCACAACACACAAGCATAAGTAATGCAGTGTCCTTATCACCCCTGGGCTCTTGTCCTCTCTCTTTACCCAAAAGGGACCAGGGAGAAGGCAGACACCAAAACAAAGAAGGAGAGAGTCACATGAAAAAGTTCACTTCTATTGCAGGATGCAGCCGTCCCCAAGAAGACTCCACAGGAAAAGAGACAAAGGAATAAATGTTCCAATTTTATTCTCTCTTCCCTTCCTTTGACAAAACCCAAGTGGAAACAGCAGAGCAAGAAAAGCCTTTGATAGAGTCCATAGAGATCAGCCTCCCAGAACACGGAGCAAGGTGGAAAGGGTTAGAGTGTAAATCTACAGGAACAAATGGTTTCAACACAATGGGCTATAACTGTGATTCTGAAATTGCTCTCAATTCTCCAGCCTGGCCATTAAACTGTTATTTCACATGGGATCCTCATCTGTAACATGAGGGCGACCATAGTAACTGCCTCATCAGGTTGTGCTGATAATCGAAAGAGTGAAGACATGTGCCTAGTCTTGGCATAGAGTGTCTAGATGCAGTTGTAGAGGGGAGGGAGTCTAAGGAAGTCGAAATGTTTCCCTTCAATTATTTTTTTTGCTCTTTCCCTTTTTTTCTCTCCTTTAAGGATCCCAATTTCTATCCTAGCCTGGTTGCTGGTTGAGATTCAGCTAGGTACCAGCCGTGTAAATTACCAGGGGGTCAACCCTCTTTCTTTCCTTTGACCTCAGCTGGACTATTCATGGCAATGGCTCCCACACAGCATCCAAACAGACCTGTGTCTCTCCCTAGGGGTCTATGCTTCTGATCAGTGGCCCAGGAGAGGCTCTGGGGTACCCCGTGCCATGTCCCCAGACACTTGATCATGTTCCCCCAGCCTGGACTGGGGACGTACAACCACGGAATATTTCCTAGAGATATCTTCATTTGCCCAGAGAAATTATGAGATAAAATGAATGCATTCCCCAAGAGGAAGCTTTTTTTGTTGTTCTTATTACGATAACCACATGAGATGGGTCTTTAGTATCTATCAACAGATTTTAGTTTTAATATTTTCTTTCTAGATAAAGATAAAACAATCATTAACTAATGAAATAAATATGTGGAGAAGTTTGTGTATGGAGTATGCAATAACAAACAGATTTATATGCACTCTTGAGATGTTTTTAGGTAATACTTTGCAACAAAATTATACCTTTTTATGAAGCATTAACACAAGAATTTCCCAATCAAAACTAGAGAAAAATGTTAAGTATACAATTGTAAGGGAAAAAAGAAAAAAATAAAAAACCTTCTTGGGAGTCTTTAGTTGTCTGTAAATTGGGCGTCCTAATTTTTCTATTAATTTTTAGTTTTTGTTTATGCTTTTGAGTTTACTTTTTGAGACGGGGTCTCACTCTGTCACCCAGGTTGGAGTGCAGTGGTGTGATCACAGCTCACTGCAGCCTCAAACTGCTGGGCTCAAGTGATTCTCTTGTCTAAGCCTCCTGAGTAGCTGGGACTACAGATATATGCTGCCACTGTGTCTGGCTAATTTTTTGTAGAGACTTTGCTATGTTGCCCAGGCTGGTCGTGAACTCCTGGGCTCAAGCAATCTGCCAACCTTAGCCTCCCAAAGTGCTGGGATTATAGGCATGAGTCACCACGCTCAGCCAATTATTAATTTTTGAATGAAGAAAGAATAATTCCATATATGATTATTACCATTTTAATACCCACTAATAGATATGAAAGCACCACCGTTGTGTGTGATGGTATTGATCAAAGGCACTGATATCCAGCCTGAGTTGGTCTTTGGAAAGGAATAAATTCTGCCTGATGAGTGGTAGCATAATGTGACCCAGTATCCAATGAGGCATCCTTCCATTTACTTGGTAGGGATTTTAGCTTATTCTGTTAAGTTAGTCCTGGTGTATGAGTTTATAACATTTTTATAGGATTGGCAAAAAGTATTGTTTAGTTTGATAGTGTAATTTATATTGTATTTTAATGACTTGGAATAAATATTAGAGCTGTAAGTCTGGTATACCTGTTACACAGTGGAAAATGTAAATCATATAGGTAGCATTACTGATGAAGTTATTTTGGCTTTAAATTTAGAGTGACATTTCTGATTTGAATCAATGATTCCAGAGCTCAGAGAGAAGTCTAGAATATTGAGATAGCTCTTGAAAAATTACATAGCTCCTTAAGTCTACCATGGGTGGTGTCCTGGAGCCAGCTCATGCTGGCCTGTGAGAGATAATTGCCATATTTTTAGGAATTTTGTGAGCTAATTTTTAAACATAGCTGCAATTAAGAATTAAATTACATAACTGGGTGGGCACGGTGGTTCATGCCTGTAATCCCAGCACTTTGGGAGGCTGAGGAGGGCTGATTACCTGAGGTCAGGAGTTCGAAACCATCCTGGCCAACATGGTGAAACCCCATCTCTCTTAAAAATACAAAAATTAGCTGAGCGTGGTAGTGTGTGCCTGTAATCTCAGTTACTCAGGAGGCAGAGGCAGGAGAATCACTTGAATTTGGGAGGTGGAGGTTGCAGTGAGCTGAGATTGTGCCACTGCACTCTAGCCTGGGACAGAGCAAGGCTCCATCTCAAAAAAAAAAAAAAAAATTAATGTAATCTTATAATTATATAAATTATGTTAAAAACAAAGCTAAAAATATGAAAACTGATCATTTCCTAAATATTTTACTTTATTTTATTGGTTTCTGTCCTCTTGAGGGTACTCACATTTATTGCATCTGCATGGTAGAAATACTACATAATGATGTGCTATTAGATGTCTTCTCCCAATCCTACATTAAATTATATCACGTTGGTAGCTTGAAATTGGCCAAGGAGAGAGTATTTACACTATGGAAATAGGCAAATGCTTTATTTATTGTTTGGTTGATTGTCTAAACTTGAGAAAAGTGATGGAGAAAATACTAATAATATAGATGAAAGTTAAAACTGTGTTGTCTCTATAGGTATTACACTATGAATAGCACAAATAAATTAGAAAACAGTTTTCCAGTAATCAAAAGATATGATATGATTCTTCAAGGAAATCACTTACATCATTGACAAATGAGTGAAACTCTAATATATATCTTTGTTATTTCACTGTTATCTTGTTGACATAAATGAAAATAACAATCAGCATTCATACAGAATGTTCGTCAATGAGGTGAATGACTTCTTGCTAAATCAGATAGTAATCCAATATTTACTTGAAGTCTGATTTTATAACACTATCATTGGCAATAGAATTATAAAAACTGATAGTGGATTTTGTAAGAAATAGTATGTCACAGAATTATATGTGTAAAAAATTTTAAATACATTGTATATTTTGTTATTTTTTGTAAATTGTGTTATACATTCTTTGTATCAATTTTTGATAAATGTGTATATGCATATATATGTATACTTTTGTCCCCAGGAGGCTAACTGTTAAACAATTACCACTACACAATTGTTTGGATATTATTAATTCTAAATACAATTCTGGGAATGTCTCCTATTTTGGTCCCAACATATCAGTTTTAGGTTTGTGAGGCCCCACCAGGAGATGAAGTTTTACTAATAATTTTTTGACCTCAGAAACATCATGAAGACATTTAGGCAGGATTATCATGGTAGCATTTTAGCTCCAACACCACTTTCTTTTTTTTCTTGAGAGAAGTTGTTTACGAATTATTCTTAGTATTTAGATTTCTGTGGATAGTAAAATGAAAGTGAAGAGTTTTACCTTTACTCAGATTAAGAAAAATATGACCTTTTAGTTGTATGACCAAAATATGACCAACCACTTAGTGTTTTGTTCTTTTTGCTGTTGTTGTTAATGGTTCTCTGCATAATTAATTCAACAAATGTTAAAATAATGAATTTTTATACTTTATAGCTGCATCATAATTGTAGATACTCAAATACATTAGATATAGGTACAGATAAAAATAGATATAGAGATATAAGCAGATAGACAAAATGACATTGGATGGTCTTCAGAGTGAAGAGCATTCAGCTTGGACAGTGGAGAACTATAGTATATTCAGATGACCCTTGGAAGATAAAGAGTTTCACAATTATATCACACAAGGACTGAACAATGAAACAGTCAACCTGCAGAAATGAACACTTAGAAGGCCATGGGAGATGTTTCCAATATCTGCAAATATCGGCAGCTTCTTTTTTTTTAAATGTTGGAGAAAGACTGGACTTATTCTGGGTGGTTTCAGAGGGCTTACCAAACCCCAGTGGGTGGAAAGGGAATTGAATTTGGCGTGATGCAAGAAGAATTATAAAATAGCTAAAATGGTCCAGAATTAAATGTGGCCTGTTGAGAAGGTGGTGATTTCTTCATCATTAGAAGTCCTCAGCCAGGGATGATAGTTGCTATAGATGCTCTTCAGATGACCTCTGTTCTTACACTTCCAGTTCTATAATTCTGTGAGTACCTGACTTCTCACTTGTATTTTAAATCCGAAGCAGTAGGTAGCCCTTGTCAATGTGTCTGCACAGTTGAAAACTGGCTGAATATGTTGGTTCAGAAATTTAAGGACTGAAATTAGTCTTTTAAATATGATACAGGTAACTTAAAAGTACTACTTTTAAGTGAGCGTGAATTCAGGTAAAATCTCATTGGAACAAATACCCTTACAAAGAAGTGCTCGCTATAACAAAATGTTTCTGTACACTGGAAATAGCACATAGCACAAAAGCTTTATGATCCATTAACAGTAAGTGATACATTATTGCATGCTTATACTATTGGTGCTATTGCTTGATCACAGATACCCTTTTGTTCACTCTTTTTTCAACATACTTATAACCAAAAATAAAAGCAGGGCAGAGAAGTAACATTCAAAAATGCTGTTTAAACTGAGTTGCCACTGGCAAGCTATTTCAGTTAATAGCCACATGAAATTGCTTACAGCATAAGAATTGAGTGTTTTTTTCTTTTACTTTTTAAAATACATCATCCCCTCTAGGGGCTAATTATAGCCCCCCAATCAGTGTTTTACTTGAGAAAGTTCATAGATCAAATGAATAAAAATGAAACTTGACTGGCACTCTGGAATAGTAATTAGGCTTGGCTACGTAGCTATATAATAACTGTGTGCCGAAAGGATTTGTGTTGATTAGCAATGCTAATCAGATTTCTAAAGTTTCTGTTCCCCAGAGATGGCAGTATCAGAGAAAAGATACTGCCATCTTAAGCTATTATGGATTAGATATTTATATTTTAACTCCCTAATTAACTATTCTTGATTGTTATAAGACAGTTGAAAATTTTGAATTTTAATTACATTTTTACAGAAAAAAAATTATTTCCAGAGATCAGAAAACTCACATGAGTATCCTGATTTTATCCTTGAGTCAGTTTAGAATATAAATTCCAAAGAAACACAGTATGTAAAAAGAAACATGAGAAAAACTTTTGAAGTATATCATTGTCTTGAATTTAAATTCCAAAACTATGCTCATGAAAGGGCCTCTTGGTACCCATTTTATGAGAATGTATCACCATTGCCTGCGAAAGTCCAGGAGAAAATGCTCTGTTTTTTGTTTTGTTTTGTTCTGTTTTATTTATTTATTTTTTTGTATTTGTTTTTTAAGCATCAGGAAAAGAAAAGAGAAATACTCTTAAGTTAAATGAACAGGTAAAATTTGCTAGAACCTTAAAATACAACTGCCAGACAATCTTATCCTGGGGTATGGGTTACTGGTTCAGAGGTTCATGGCTGCAGTAATGGGACTACAACTTGGAGCAGCTCACCAAGGGAGAAAAAAACTTCATGTTTTCTCCCCACATCAAAATTAAAAAAACAGGAGAATATGCAAGGAGATGACAGAGTCAAGGAATTAGAACATTCTCCCTCAAGTTGCATAGAGGAAACAGGAGCTAAAATGAGCAGAGATAAAATCAGGACTTCTAAAGATCTGGCCAGCAACCTAGTCAACTCGAAAAGATCTGGAAATTTGAAGAAGTGGTTGTGATATTATTACATCTCTCTTCTTAGGTTTGTTTTTTTTTATTGCAAATTGGCTCTTTAGGGACTGGGCCTCAGAAATAGTTTATCTTTAGTTTCTGCAAACTAGAAAAATGCCTCATTTCCGCAAAATCTACCCTGGACCAAAATAATTTGTGAACACATGGAGTTGTTTATAATGGAGGTTCACGAGAGCACATTTGCTTCCAATGTGGTGCATTGCTCTTGGTCACAAGTGCTGATGGGAGGTGAGTAAGTGTGGAGAAAAGAGAAAAAGACGTGGCCATTATTGGGGGAAAAATTCAAGGAACACCCTTCTGGCTAGATCCATAGCATACTTTTTTAATACTTAGAAGTCAGCAGAGTGTATCTCTGAAGCAATGGTTTAACTGAATGCTAATTTGAGGCCCAGCAGGATCCTAAGCTATACGGTTTATAAAAACAAACAAACCATGAATCCATGCATGTACCTATAGGTAAACATCCTGAATGTTGACATGGAATTGCATAGTACTGAAATTACACCCATACAAATAAACATTACAAAGGAAGATATTGGGTGAATCCAAATTTCTTTGTCATTTTTGTCATTGTTAACAGCCATGTGATGGTGATGGTAGTCATGATCATCACCTTTCAACTGACAGTACAAATCTTATCCATCTCACAGTAATTTAAATAAGAGGCAAGCTCATTCATCTCTTCTGCAGGGTTAGAGTGAGTATTCGACTATGGGAATTTAGCATTTACTCTTCATGGGTCAATGGATAGGTGAGTCTGCAAATCTCTTTAGGTGAAGATTATTCTAATGGAAACTTCCTCCATCCCCCAGCCTTTCAAAGGCCCAAAGCAATATTCCATATTTCTTAGAAGAAAATAAAGTCACATGTGGGGAAAGTACAGATAAACAATATCATTCACATGGAAATCACCACCTGAAGTTAATAAAAAGGTGTTTTTTTTTTTTTTTTTTTTTTTCTGGGAAAAAAAGAGATGAAACTGATTTTTGATGTTATTAAAGGCCAGGAATTTCATTTAAAAAATTGCATTGGTCAGGTGCTAAATTACAGCTTTTATATCATAAAAATGAAGTTGTTAAACCTTGCATCAAAAGACGAGTGTCATCTTTTAATGTTTAATCATTTTTGTATTGTGAGCGCTTTGCTGCTAATTGGAGAAATCATCACATGTATCTTAACTGAAGGAGACTTTTAAATTTTATGAAAGATGCATAACATGAGTTACTCACACACACATGTGAGTACACATGCAGACAGATAGGTGAGTAGATAGATACGTGTGTGTTTGCATTATATAGGCCTATATTCCTTTGATTTACATAGGTATAAATCATAGTGGTTTAGGGAGCTAAAATGCCTACTAGTAGTTAAAATATACATAATTAGCAATTTACATTCTCAGTTGTGAAAAGCCAAAAGTGATCTCCCCAATATCATGTGGGTATGGAAAGCAAACCTTTGAGGGTTTTGGCTTTACCTTTCATTCAACAGATGAGAAACAGGAGATCCAGATGGATGTCCATGATCATACAGCCAGAGAAGAGAGCCAGGCCCAGCCAGGGTCTCCCGTCCTCATCTCTCTCCCAGCGATTGTGTGGAGAGATGTCAGATGGGATGTGTAACCATATCTTTTTTCTTAACAAACTTCCATTTCTTTTCACCCGCCCGTTAAATCTCAACTTTCTTTAAAACCTTCAGAACTTATTTATTTACTTATTTTAGGTACCTTCTATTCCCATTGCTTCCTACTCCTTCTCTGCTACTTCTTTTCTGGTTTTGGCCTCCAAACAAGGTTGACTTCCCTCAGGAGTCCCTCCTTGCTGTCCTGCCACTGTTCCCTGGGCCCAGTAGAGCCTGCTGGTCTCCTTCACATGAAGAAGTTCCCTATCGCTTTAAAGCCAGCCCAGGTCTTGCCTACTCCATAAAGACTTCTAGGATTACACGGAAATCTTAGAAATGACAGCAGAAACTGTATTTACTGACATATTACTGAGAGCAAAGTCATAGGAACCCCTAACTTAGGCCAATGTGTTGGTTTTGGGGAAAAGATGAGAACTGATCAAGTCAAAGCTTCCGGAGCTCGGTATCAGGCCTGGTATGTTTGTTTTTTGGATGCTGCCATTTGAAAGAGGAAGAAAAAAATAGAGCATTTGGCAAAACTAAAGTGAAATAAAATCTTTTTTTTTAAAGACACGTTCTGTTTGTATAGTATACTTACATAACTCTGGCAACAGCTTCTCTTTCCTGGATTACAGAAATATTTATTTGATTATAGACTGAATTCAAATTCGAGTACTTTACTCTCATTTGCAGATTATAAAGTAAGAGATTGTTCAGAGGTTAAGTAATTCATTCACTGTCCTACAGAGGATTTGGGCAAAGTCTACTCAGCAGACTCGCCTCTCCATCTGGGCATTATCTTTTTATTCCCCTGCACTCAGGGCAAGCTCCAGTTAAAATTATGAAGTGAGCTGGACATGGTGGCTCACATGTGTAATTCCAGCACTTTGGAAAGCCAAGGTGGAAGGATTGCTTGAGCCCAGGAGTTCAAGACCACCCTGGGCAATATAGTGAGACTCTGTCTCTACAAAATATTTAAAAATTATCTGGGCATGGTGGTGTGCACCTGTAGTCCCAATTACTCGAGAGGCTGAGGTGGGAGAATCTCGAGCCTAGGAGGTAGAGGCTGCAGTGAGCTGTGATCACGCCACTGCACTCCAGCCTGGGTGACAGAGTGAGACCCTGTATCAAAGAAAAAAAAATTATGAAGCAAGTTATCATTATCACTCATATAATTAACTAGTGTTCATTGAATATTTACGAGGTGCCAGGTACTTTGCTAAGTATTTTTCATATGTAACCTAATTTAATCTCTTTGAGATAAATACTATCATTCCTGTTTTATAGATAAGAAAATAAAGAGAGAGACTAACTGTTTAATATTACGCAGCCAATAAATGGAAGTGAGTTTTGAACTCTGGTCTCTCTGCCCCCCAAACCCTTTCTCTTAGCCACTAAACTATTCATCTGTGTAACCAGTTGACTTGGGTGTTTGGTGTCTTCTAACCTGCCAACCTCCTTCCTCTTCTCTATGACATTTTTCTGTCTTCCCTCCAGTGTTAGATATCCTGATGACTTCCCTCTTTCCAAATAAAAATCTTCAGATTTTTTTTTATTTACAGCAACTTTTTTATGTCTGTACACTTCCCAAGAGTACCTGCACATCACTTTTAAGCAAAAGAAATTTTAAAACTAAATACAGAATTTTAGTCAATAAGTCAGACAGGTACTAGGAAGTTCAGGGGTGGATTAGGAGCCTATCCTGATTTCTCTGAAATGACATTATGTAGTGGCACCTTCTTGTTTTTATGGTGAGTCTGAGAGAGCTTCTTTTTTGTAGTGAATTACAGCCAGGCAGACCACCTATGCAGTTGCATTTTGATCTCATACCTTTTGAAAGATAGGTATGTTTCAAGTGAATTCAGCAATGCATACCCAGAAAATTACTTAATAGCAAATGAATTATTGCTTCTCTTGTTACATAGTAAATCATTATGATAATAAATCTTTTTTTTTTTTTTTTTTTTTTTTTTGAGACGGAGTCTTGCTCTGTAGCCCAGGCTGGAGTGCAGTCGCGTGATCTCGGTTCACTGCAAGCTCCGCCTCCCGAGTTCACGCCATTCTCCTGCCTCAGCCTCCCATGTAGTTGGGACTACAGGTGCCCGCCACCACGCCCAGCTAATTTTTTTGTATTTTCAGTAGAGACAGGGTTTCACCATGTTCGCCAGGATGGTCTCGATCTCCTGACGTCGTGATCCGCCCGCCTCGGCCTCCCAAAGTGCTGGGATTACAGGCGTGAGCCACCGCGCCCGGCCGATAATAAATCTTTAATGTGATTGCTGAAAGCTTGAGCTTGGGGTGTCGAGCAAGGGAAGAGCAAACAACCATGCCTCACAAGGCAGTACAAACTTGAGTTACAAAATTATACTTCCCAGGGAAACCAAACCAGTTCCCATACTGATACTACTAGGAGCTAGACAAAACAAAGTGAAACAAAAAATGCTACAGTGGACTCAGAGTTAAACATGGGCGATTGAAAACATGCGTTTTTCCTCACTCTCTTCTGAAACTCAATAAACATAACCATGAAGGGATCTAAAAAGACATAAACCAACAAGGACAAAGAGGAGCAGGAAAGAGATGACCCTGAACAAGATAGGTCAGCAAACTTTTGGAAGCAGGAAAATGGATGAGTAATAACTGACTTGGCTAAGTAGAGAAAGGCGAGCCCTTGCTGCAGGCAGGAGGAGAAGCCAACAAGAGGCAGCCAGTCCTCACAGCAGAGCCACTGGTCCCCTCAGGAACTGGGGCACCTAGTACCTCTGCACAGGAAGTGTTCAGCTACAGCTGAAAGCAAGAGGATTGGTTGAAAACCTATAAAGAGCAGTCAGAGCACCAAGATCTCCTTCTTCTCTCTTAGAAGGTGGGCAACTCTCCCCCACCCATCAGAGGCATGAGCCTTACTCTCTGGGGAAACTGAAACAGAGAGGTTCCAGTCTCAGGGACACCCAGCCCAGCATAGGAAACCCAAAGGGCTGAAAACAAAGGCACTGAGTGAGAACTGGACCCTCACTCTGAGGGTTGGAGTTGTTGAACTCCAATGGAGTTCGCCAATGGAGAAGTTGAACGCTCAATTTCCTTCCCCTGCTCACCTTGTAGAATGCTGATAGCCATCCTTAGACTCTTACCATATCACCTTTCCCTTGTCTCCAATTAGCAGAAAATTACAGGATTCTTCTCTGGAGAAATGAGCTGCTCCACTAGAAAAGGCCTCCAGATTTTGACAGTGAGTGTTCTCCAGCAAAATGACTCCTTCTCAGCCTAATAAATCCTAAGTCAATAAATCTCGCCTATGCATACAGAGCATCCAATCAGCCTTTTAGTGTCCTTCTTTTAAATAACACCTGATAGCCAAGAATCACCAGGTATTTGAGGAAAGCCTTCAGTATGAAAGGTAGATAATAAAGAAACAGGATTGGGAGGAGGAACTCTGGAAAAATAGAAGCAATGTATACAGCAACGTAAAACTTGAAGAAAAAAAAAAATCCCCTCAACAACGTAAGCTACTACAATGCAGCAGGAAAAGGATGCCACAGAGAAGAGACAAAGACCAAGAAAGAGCTCCTGGAAATTAAAAAATATGATGAGTGAAATTAAAAAATCAACAGAAGGTTTAGAAGAGATAGTTGAAATCTACCAGTTGTTTTCAGGCAGTACACAGAGATCAAACAGTATAGAAAAGATTAATGAGAAAATTAGAGGTAGAACCAGAAAATTCATTCTCTGGTTAACAGGAGTAGCGGAAGAAGAACAGACAAATAAGAAAAGGAGGAATTATCAAATAAATAATACAAAAATAATTTCTCATAAACAAAGGATATTAACTGCCAGATCAAAAGGGCTAAGTAACCTACACACAACGAATATAAAAAGATCACACCAAAGTAAATAACCATGACATTTTAGAAGATTCTAATCATTTTCAGGGCATACATCAGGAACTGGAGTGACATCAGTTTTCTCAATAATAACAAGTTATAAAATAACCAAGTCATGCGTAGACTTCTAAGTCCAGCCAATCTGTGCAGCAAGTCATAGTTTTCATTCACTCGTGTTCAACTCTGAAAAACTGCATCTCCTATGTACTGCTTTTTGGGAAGCTACTGGAGGATTTACTCCAGTAAAATGAGAGGATAAACCAAGAAAGAAGGCCTGAGAGCCATACAACGAGATGGGACCCAGGAAAGAGGTGGAGGGAAGTCCCAACCACACAGGGGAGGGAAGGTGTGGACAGCAACCAATCCTGTTAAGAATAGAACACTCAGATGCCCCTGGGGAAAGGGCACAATTAGATGCCTGACATATTCAACAACATTGAGGGCAACTGGCAAAGAGTTTGAAAGAAGAAATAATGATTTACAGATAGAAAATTACTAAATAGACAATTATTAGTTACCAATAGTCAGAAATAATTAAATATCACTGTACACTGTCTTAATTGTAAACAATAAATACATAATGGTAATAATGTAAACATCACAAATTGATTTATTCAAAGATAGTGATATAATTTGCTTTGGGAGAGAGTCGAATGGAAGGATGGTTGGAAGAGGGGAGGGGAAACGGGGTAGAGAGAATTCAGTTCTCAACCTCCAAATGAGAAAGTTATAAATAATGGCTAAAATAGATAATCAAGGAATAGCATGGCCAGCCTGTTATTTAGAAATATAGGCATGGAGGGGAACTAAAGAGGAAGGATGGAGCAAGAAAATTTGTTTTCTCTTTAAGCATTTTACTATTTGATTTTTAAAATGTGCTGTATTACTTATGTAAAAATTAGGCCGGGCGCGGTGGCTCAAGCCTGTAATCCCAGCACTTTGGGAGGCCGAGACGGGCGGATCACGAGGTCAGGAGATCGAGACCATCCTGGCTAACACAGTGAAATCCCGTCTCTACTAAAAACTACAAAAAACTAGCCGGGCGAGGTGGCGGGCGCCTGTAGTCCCAGCTACTCGGGAGGCTGAGGCAGGAGAATGGCGTAAACCCGGGAGGCGGAGCTTGCAGTGAGCTGAGATCTGGCCACTGCACTCCAGCCTGAGTGACAGAGCGAGACTCCGTCTCAGAAAAAAAAAAAAAAAAAATTAAAAAGGAATTTTAAAAACCAGACCTAAAGAATAAGTATTCTTATCTATGACCCAAAATAAATTAATAGTGGGTTTGGTTCATTTTGACATAATTTCTCCAGGTTAATAAGAATATATGTCATACATGGTTCAAACATGAGACAATGTGTTAAAACAAAGGGCTTGCAATTCACAGAATTAGAAGGCATCTATGATGAATTGATGTTCTTGGGATTGGGGAACACAAGGCTCTCATTTGATGCTGTTTGAAATGAAATGAAATAAAATCCAAGCCAAGTTAAAGTGCCGTATGGTAGGAAGTGATCATAAACCAGCACTTGTCTACAAGAGTTTGGCAAATATCATATCACTTATTGACCGGAATCCTGTTAATTCTCTAGGTACCATAGTATTGTATCAGATAAATTCAGTTCTATATTATACTTCATATATCTGATTTAAAAACATTTTTTAAATAGAGATAGGGTCTCACTATGCTGCTCAAACTGGTCTCAAACTCCTGGGCTCAAGCAGTGCTCTTGTTTTGGCCTCCGAAAGTGCTGGGATTATAGGTGTAAGCCACCATGCCCAGCCTATATATCTGATTATAATGCTATGTATAACTAAAATAAAAAATAATTATTTAAAGCACAGGAATAGGGCACTAACAAATGCAATGAACTATTACCTCTCTCTTTCATGAAAAGTCATACCTTTAATTAAAAGTAACCCGATACTACACATAATATATTTCTTGGGAATATGTCAACGTGTTGAGCAATGAAATATACTGATTTTCATAGCTAGTCTGTAATAAAAACAGCTTAAGAGAAAACACAAATTTTATAATTTATTGACAGCTCAACAAGGTGATCTTTGTATTAAATATGTTTCTATTCCATTCTTCTCTCTTTCATGTTTAAAAGGTTGATTTCCATCCAGTGTCATGAAATCAATGTGGTAGGTTAATAACAGCATTTATTTTTTAAAATGAAATAAAATACAGTATTTCAGAATATTCTGGAATGAATAGAATAGAGTAGTTGTGGCTGTAATTGGAAAAATACTGCACAATTCAATATTGCTTTCTTACTAGAAACCCTGTCCTTTATACTTTTCAAAAGCCTTGATCCTCATTGGAATCTGATACAGGAGTGCCAGGACTGGTGAGAATCACATAAACTGGAGAAATTGGTAAGCCAGCAGTATTCTTGGTGGCTCTTTCTAGTCAATTTGCAAGATTCTGCTAGGCCGCTAAGCTAGTTTTTCAATAATTGAAAAATGTTTTTACTGTGACCCACAGTGAAAAAAATATCAGCATGTATCACATGTAAGTAAGGGTGATTACTGTTGTGTGACACTTCTGTTTTAGTTGTATATAACTGAGAGACAGATTGAGAGAGAGAAAGACGTTGGTACGGGAAAGGTTTAAAAAGTCACAAAGATATCTGTTAAGACCATAATTTTGACACATGAATCTTAGTTGCAACAGTTACAAGCTATGTAAACTCTGAAAAGTTGCTTACTCTTAGAACCTCCTTTTCCTCATCCATTAAGTGGGAATGATAGTATCTTCCTCAGATGATTCTTGCCAAGATGAAATGCAATAATAATCCATGTTACATTTTTCCCAGCTCACAGCAGAGAAGGCCCTTGGTAGATGCTGGCTTTCATTACCAAATGTATTCTCCCATCCAGATTTGTCACTCGCCAGAATCCTTTGCTAAGTGGCATAATTAAGAATGACAGTTTAGAAATGATTTTCCCAATTGGTTAGAAAAGATTGGTCAACATTCTCTGTCAAAGCACGTGCTTCTCGTTATTATTTCTCACTCATTATCTTGTAGTGGGTACATACTGCATTTGCTGTTTTCTTTTTAAATTTATTATTTGGCCAGCATACCTTTTTTCAGAAATTTGTGTATCTACCCAGGAGGAAAAGATTAATGTGTACCAACTTAGTGTATATGAGGCCATATAGAGATACTAATTATTATTTATTTACTTAGAGATGGAGTCTTACTTTGTCATCCAGGCTGGAGTGCAGTGGTGTGATCCTGGCTCACTGCAACCTCCACCTCCCGGGTTCAAGCAGTTCTCCTGCCTCAGCCTCTCTAGTAGCTGAGACCACAGGCACATGCCATCATGCCCACCAAACTTTTGTATTTTTAGTAGAGATGGGGTTTCACCAAGCTGGCCAGGCTGGTATCGAACTCCTGACATCAAATGATCTGCCCGCATCAGCCTACTAAAGTGCTGGGATTACAGGCATAAGCCACCACACACAGCCTACAGATAGTATTTAGTAATCAGGTGTAGGTGATGATGGTGATCATTGATAATATACCCAGGGCAAGGGATGTGATGCCATTTCCACATTCACACCTAATTTGTCATGTAATCTTAAGCCTATCATTTGGGCCTTTTGGCAAATAGCCATTTTATGAAATGTGTATATGTGTTTTCCAGAAGGATTCTGTACTTCCTGAAAGATGGACTGCAAATTACCTTTAAGTCGTGAGCTTAACTTGTGCGTTTAGAACACGGCTAATGTATGAAATTAGCATAATTCACATACACACAGTAAGAGGAGCAGCATGACTGAGTGGAAAGAGCACATGCTCTTGTGCAGCCAGGCCAGCTCTCAAAAACGAGCTTCACTGCTCTCTGTGAAATCTGGACAAGCTAATCTCTAAAGAAACTCAATTTTCCCATCAGCTGAATGGGCATGTCCATAGGCCACCAGTGCCAAGTAGTATGTAAAGTATTTAGCACAACGCCTTATGCAGAATAAGCAAACATAAGTATTTTAAAAGACAGCATGAAGTGTGCATATAACAGCAGAGGGGAGGCAATCTAAGGAAGAAGGAATATTGCCTTTCCCTGATGCTCCATTTTCTGTTTTGTCTTTATTTTAGATTGACTGTTTTCTTAACCTGCTTACCTGCTTGCCTATTGGGGTCCAATTTAGAGTCTAAACTGGGGAGGTCATAAATATGCATTTTTTTTTTCTTTTTTTTTTTGGAAATGGAATCTCGCTCTGTGGTTCAGGCTGGAGTGCAGTGGTGCGATCTCAGTTCACTACAACCTCTGCCTCCCAGGTTCAAGTGATTCTCCTGCCTCAGCCTCCCAAGTAGTTGGGTTTACAGGTGCATGCCACCATGCCCAGCTAATTTTTGTATTTTTAGTAGAGACGAGGTTTTGCCATGTTGACCAGGCTGGTCTCAAACTCCTGACCTCAGCCTCCCAAAGTGCTGGTATTACAGGCTTGAGCCACCGCACCCAGTGATATGCATGCCTCTTAACATGCCACCAGTTACACACTGTGTGGTTTGGGCAAGTTGGGCAAGTTATTTAACTTCTCTGAGCCTAAGTTTCCTCATATATAAATACCGAACCTAAACTGTGTTTAGTTATTGAGCAGACTAGAGCTGATGTGTGCAAATCAGCTGTCATGATGATTGACAAATGTAGTAAGTCCTCAATCAATGCTAAATTTATGCAAATGAATTTTCGAGGCCATGGAAGCCATTGTTTCATTGCGCTGTATGTAGTGTGCACTTGCTCTGCCTTGATTATCATGTGTTTCTATGGCAGTGAATACACATTCTCCATCCTCTAGGGAAAACTGAAAGGTTGGTTGCTTCTTCAGAGAAGTAAGATAATCCAAAACACAGACCAGAGTTAACAACCAAAGAATCAAGCATTCAGAAAGTTGGTGAGAAATAGAACGTGTGTTTGATTAGATACTTGTGAAAATTATATCTTCAATTTTCTTTGGTTTGGGCCTGAATTAAAACATCCACTCCTAAAATATACTTCTTTATAGTTAAGCATGATTTTCCCAGATATTAGAGCATCAATTACTTGCCAATTTGGGGCATTTTAGAAACTATTCTGGAGCCATCTCTATTGTCCTTTATGGCTTGGCCAGGATTTAAAATACACTAACAGCACTTCTATTACCTCTTGCTCATTTTCAGGATGTCTTGGGTATTTTTAAGGCTTCTATTATGATTGCCTCATAGCAATGACTCCTCAGTTTCTTGGAGAGTTTTACCTTTCCTTGATCTGATCTTTGGGTTTTTTTTATTCTTTATTTTATTTTATTTACAATTATCTATTCTGACATTTCAACAACTTCACGTATGTTAAGAAGAAAAATCACGTAACTAGTAGTAAAATCTGTAAATTCATGATAATGAAAGTATTTGTGTACATATATAGAATATGAATAGATGTATACCCACTGTGACTACACACGGCTAAGAAACCAAATACGTGCTTCATTCCTACATACCCTTGTTCTACCTTACTTTCCTCATCCATAGAATGGGCTTTTTTTTTTTTTTTTTTTTTTTTTTTTTTTGAGACAGAGTCTTGCTCTGTCACCCCAGCTGGAGTGCAGTGGTACAGTCTCAGCTCACTGCAACCTCCATCTCCCGGGTTCTAGTGATTCTCCAGCCTCAACCTCCCGAGTAGCTGGGAGTACAGGCATGCACCACCACACCCGGTTAACTTTTGTATTTTTAGTAGAAACGGGGTTTCACCATGTTGGTCAGGCTGGTCTTGAACTCTTGACCTCGTGATCCACCCGCCTTGGCCTCCCAAAGTGCTGGGATTACAGACGTGAGCCACCACACCCGGCCGGAAATTGTATTTATCTGTGCACATCTTCAGAGATGAAGTTGTCCTATGAAAAGTTGTATTTAGTAATCAACAACTATGTTTTTACAAAATAGCCAAATTGTATTTTGAAATAAGTAAGAATAACTTCCCGGACGATGTGAAGACTTGCTATTATCATTATAGCTATTGTCACTTAAGTGACAAGAGTGGCTTCTGAGGTGTATGGAAGTATTGAAGAGTTTAATTATATAATTCTCTTCCTACCAGGGGCTTATACACTCATACTCAGCCCTCCTTTCATAGAAGCAGATTCACTAACAGCGGCAATAACAAGCAAAACCCATTGGTGAAGACTGAGTCTTGCCACCAAACAACCACGTTTCAGGGACATAAATTATGTGCCCCACAGAACAACCCTGTTAGGGGAAGAGGTGCGTCTTACAGATTTTCCTATCTCTGTACAGCCAGCTTTTTCAGAAGTTGAATTTGCCTTCATTTTGATTAGGACAGTTAGTTGAGGCACAGATAGATCCTGAAGCCTTTATTTTTCTCTCCTTCCCTTCCTTATATTTTCTTTGTATGTGCGTTTGTGTGCATAAGAAGGCCAAGTTTATATTGCCTATAAAAGCATTGATAAATTTGCCAAAATGTGAGGCCCTTAATGTTAGATGTCCGTTAATATGTCTATGTATTATATAACTTATATAAAATATAAAATTACTACTGGGCCTCAATATAAAAATACCTACCACAATCCTTTTTATATTTCTTTTCCTTTTTTTAAATTGCACTTTAACTTCTATAGAAAATACTTTGATTCACTTTGCAAATGAAACAATATGCCTCTCTTTGGCCTGAGATCATGGACTAGCCTGGTACTTCTCTTGAAACTTTGAACCATGTGTATCTAAGATAAGCATTTGTGTATCTGTGGCAGTGTGTTAGCAGAAAGATTCCTATACAGCTGGAATTCAATGTTAGATGGTATTTTTAAAGCTGAAATTAGATTCTCTGCTTTGATTATTCCATTGTGGGTACCCAGTTATATTTTAGTGTCCTTCACCCTTTCCTCCTTTATTATTTATAACCTGTACTCTTTGAGCAATGACCAGTACTAATCTGTAACCTTCTGTCCTTCTGCCTGATTCGCTGCCTTTTTTGAAACTCCAAGATTGAAGCATATATTCTCAGAGTTTCTGTTAAAAAATATATTACATTTTTTTCATATTTCTGAGCCTGAAATAAGAGTCAGTCCTGGGTTTGCTAGTCTCATTCATTTTCAGTAGGCCAGCTTCAAAAAAGAGAGAGAGAAAGAGAGGAGAGGAAGCATAAAGAAAGCCCATTTTTGTATTTTTGTATTTATTATCTTATAATATCTCTCACATGAACACACAAATATACTTTTGCATATACATTTGTTTAAAAAAATATTGATTTCTAGATTAATGCACTGGGTCTTTCTCTCTTCCCTTGCCTTGCCTTTTCAATCTTCCTCTTTCCATCCACAGTAGCTGGACCTAAATAATAATCAAAACAAAGACTAGCAATTCATTTGTTCTTGAGGTGCACTAAAAAGAAGTGGGGCATAAAGCAGCATTTGCAGCAAATTCCCTGAGGAGCAAAGACCCCACTGGTTCCAGTCTCCTGAATGGTGCCTGTCTCTCCCACGCAGCTAATGACTGAAATGGGATCCATTGCCACCGGCAGCTTTTAATTTCTTTACATTGTTCAGGTCCCTGTGATGCAATGCAAAGTGACAGCTTCCATTCCAGTCTTGCTCATTATCAGCTCTTACATGAGACAGCAAGGACAGATGTCTTTATCTGCATGTTGGACCTAACCTTCGTCACCATGTAAGCTGAATTCAACCTTGGCTAAGATTTAAGGTATACAGCACTGTGGGCATGCTTACAAATCATCTCATACCCAGGGGGATAGGGAAAGGAAAAGGAAAGTGGAGGCAAACTTTGGTTCGGTTAAAAGCCACCACTTGGAGGGCAGGGAACTTCCGAGGAAGGTCCAACTGTGAGAAGGGCATGCAAATTTCACGTGTGGATCGGGAAGTGAATGCAATGTGCCTTGGCTTGTTTTGGTATCTACTCCTGACTCATATTTGGCCATGAGCACTCAGTCATTAAGTACAATGTTGAGTCAGTCCCTGCTAGTTAAGTATGTGTCGTGAGTTTCCTTTACTTCTTCTAGAAATGGCTGCATGAACTACAGCAAGATTTGTAGATTTCTGCCATACTCAGTCTATGTTTAGAAATGAAAATCATTAAGACTGGCCTAGGATTTTCCTAAGCAGGCCTCAGCCAACAAAGATGGCCGAAATTCTCAGTGTATTGATGATTCAGATCTATCTCCTGAAAGCTAACACTCTCTAATGCTGCATGTGAGAAAACTAAAACCAATTGTATATATAATTGTATATATATAATACAAATTATATATGTGGAAATCAGAGATACACATAGATATTAACAATCCATACCAACACATGCTTATCTGCAAGGTGGTTTATTGGAATCAAGTGTAAGTAGAATAATTTATTAGACCAGTGGGCTAAAGAAATAGATTAAAGACTCTAAAAGCAGTGAAATATGCTTTAGACCATCACAGTCCAGTAGACATTAAATGGAAGCCAAGTATGTAATTTTAAACTTTCTAGTAGCCACATTAAAAAAAAAACTGAAGACAAATAAGAAATTAATTTTAACAATATATTTTATTTAACCTCATACATAAAAATGCTATCACTTCAAGATGTAAATTAAATGTATTCATTAGATACAAATCTAAAGATTATTAGTGAGATATTTTACAATCTTTTTTGTACTTGGTCTTTGAAATCCAGTATATAGTTTACGCTGATAGCATATCACAGTTAGATTTGAGATGTGTTAAGTGCTCCATAGCCATGTGACTGTGATAATAACACAGCGTAAGACAGACATGGTGACTCATAAGAAGTATGGTTCCTTACCAAAAATGTGTCTATTTTAGAAATGAAGAGGATCTTGGTAGTATCTTGGCTTAGGTAGGGAATATTTATTCATTCATTTAGTCATTCAAGCAATATTCAAAGTGTATCATGTACAAGGCACTGGAGTAAAGAATCGGACCATGTATAGAAATGGAAAAGACAAACAAGATCTCTTCTACCATGTAGCTGACATCCTACTGGGGGAGACAGGAAAAAAGAGACAACTAATATATAATCCATCAAGTGGAGATAAGGACTATGAAGAAAAATAAAGCAGTATGAAGAACTGGAGTGTGATGGGGGTACCATGCTAGATTACAGGGGGCTGACAAGGTGTCACATAAGGGGACATTTGAGCTGAGCCCTGAATGAAGAGAGAGATTGAGTCATGTGGAGATCTGGGGAAAGTTTGTTTCGAGAAGCAGCTGGAAAGGCTCTGAGGCAGAAAGGTGCATTTTATATGATCCTGTAGGCCATGATTAGGATTTAAATTTACTCTAAATAAGATGAAAAGCCACTGGAAAATTTTGAGCTAATGTGTGACAAGATCTGGATGCTTCATGGAAAATAAACAGCTTAGACAATATCATGTATATGTATATGCATACTTCTATATTTTAAAAAATTTGTTTCCCTTTTAACTACATTATTTCTATAAGATTAAATTCAATATTCAATTCAGTCACATTTCTGAATTCTACTAAAACAGTGCTACTATTAACCAAAAAATTGAATGGTGAAATCTGCCTCCCAAATATACAGGAGCTGAATCCTAGACATAAATTGCATGTTAGGGCTTGTGCAGAGCTAGACAGCTAGCCTGAACATTAGCAAAATTTGACACGTGGATTATTACCTATAAATGGGTTACCATAGATATATATCTTAATTTGATGATTATCTGTGGGAAATATTTCTGCATAAGGATGTTTGGACTTTTTGGTGTGTAAATGCAGAATTCTAGTCTACCGTCAGTCTTTACAGAAAAGTCTGATTATTATCAGTGACGAATGTGCTCAGGATGAAATTGATGGTATTTTATTCTTATTCAACGTGTTTATTGCTAGGAAACAAGAAAGAAAACCAAAGATATCCAGTTGCTTGGATCTATGATCGCCATGTGTTCTCAGGCAGTCTGGCAGCCAGATAGAAACCATTTCTTATCTCCTATTAGAATCACAAGTTATTCCTGGTCTCTGATTTAAGTTTTCTGTAGAGTGAAGAAAGTATATTTACCTCTGAAAAGGAATTCAACTGAAATTCAGTGGGAGTATATGAGACTCCAAGAACAAATCTCTTGCTAACATCCTCATTTAGTAAAAGACTCTCTTAATGCAGTTAGTATGAAATTCAGGATCAGAATAAGAGTAGATATTGCTTTTGGAATACCATGGTGAAAATTAACATATCTGAAACAACATGAATGCTCCTCCACAGTTCAGACTGAGGAAAAGATGCTGGCAAAGGATTCAAAATGGAGACTCTTTATCTTAGTAATTGGTCATTTCTTAGTGTGGTTAGAAAAATTACCTTTTGAATTGTGTCTGGCCATCATTTCTCTGCTTTCTTAGGAGAGTGGCTTTCTCCTTGGGAATCTCAAGGTTTAGCAACTCCAAAGATGTCGGTTCAAGTCCCAAGCTTCATGAGAACAGAAATTCTGCATGTCTTGTTCACTATCGCATTCTTATTGCCTAGAAAGGTGCTTGGCATACAGTAGATGCTCTATGAATATCAGATAAAGGAAATTTGACCTGAACTGATTTAAATATATATTATTATGTAGGAAAACCTTAAGAAGTACAACTGATTCCTCTCTTCTCACACCTAAGCTTTGCCCTCAGCTTAACTCACAATGGACTTATACAATTTGATTTTGAGATGATGGGCATTCTTTGGCATTTAACCCCAATGGCTGTTTGTTAATTGTGATACTGTACTCAAACTGATAACAATTTTTCATGTGTCCAAGTGGCTGAGACATAGATATATAGATAGATAGATCAATAGATATAGATAGATAGTCAAACTGCTGGTCCCATAAACATCATTTTTTAACACAATTTGAAGGATTTATCTTTCACTAAGCAACAATTCAAACCTCAAAGGACATTATTATAATTACTTAAAAAATTTTTTTCACAGCATGCACTTAAGTACAATACCATTTTTTAAAGTAAAGAAAGGGTTGTGTGTGTGTGTTTTAATGTCTTTTTCTTTCTATGGGATATTTATTAACTATAGGAAAAATTATATTTAATATCAGATGAAACAAAATGAATGAAGGTAATGAAATCCATATAATTACTCACCACTGGGAAGGCAGGAAAACACTGCACTTACAGAATGGGAGACTTGCATTTTTCCTTAAGGATTTCAGCTCTTTAAATATAGGATGCCTGATTTAGACACACATGGGCCATCCAAGTGACTTGGTTGACAATACATGGAACAGCATCATAGCTGCAAAAAAATTCACTTGAGAGAAGCTATGTAGGCACAAGCAACCTGCTGAGCTAAGTGTGCTCTGGCTTGGACTTTTATCTCCCTACACAAAAGGAAAATGAAACTACATACAGCAAGTTAAGGAATCCTTCATAGATTGTGTTTTTCTTGAAAAAAAAAAAAAGTTCTGCAAACATATGTGGAAAACTCACTGAATCATAATAGAGTTTATTACTCAGAAGAACAACTTTTAAAAAAGAAGTATTTTTGTTTGTTTTTTCAAATAGGAAGAAAATAATTTGTTTAAAAAACATCTCTTCTGGGCCATGTCCTCAAATGCGCCTGCATTTTTAGATGCCAAGTAGGGTCTGGGTGGGATTGTCAGTCACCCCAAATGAACAAGTGGTGTCTGAAAAGTCACTGTTTAATGAAAAGGGTACACTTGGGATCTGGCCGCCTCGGCTAGAGGAGGAATCCGGCCTTTCGGAGTTCCCACCTGCTGCCCCGGGCGCCAGGAGCCTGGTTGCTGCGTCTCACGGATGCAGGTGAACCCAGCGCTGAACCACTTTCACAGTCCAGAAAGCATGACATTCCTTGTTACCAGTGGGAGGAAAGACTAATTGAGAAGTGTGTATAAAGGCTGTAATGAGTAGCATTTACATGTATTGATTAGAAGTAGGGCCACCGTTTCTCATTTATCACCACCAGCAGCTGTGAAATTTTCCCTACGTCGATTGGCACGGCTCAGATTCCCGCTCCTCCGGTCCTTTATTGCTTTTTTCCCTCTTCCCCTCCTGAACCAGAGTGGTGATCCACCAGCTGGAATGGCCTGGTAATTACTCCAGCTCCTCCACCAGCTGCCACAATTGCCAAATCGCTGGAGTGAAAAATTCCATCCCGCATTTCCGATTTTTTACATTACCATTGCATAATCATATTTGACGAATAATTAACCTGGGTTAATACTTCAGGGAGCCATTTGCAAGTAAATTGATAAGCTGAGTGCTGTAACGTCTCACAAGGGCCGAGGACTTTGGCGGTGGCACGCTGCCGCTGGGCCTCGCTGCCATCGACGGAGTGTTCTTTTTGACCGCCTGAACTGACCGAGGCGGCCAGCTTTTAAGAAGAGCCCTTGATTCAGTCGAGTCGGAGGAGAATAAGCCCTGAATCTAAGGTCATCCTGAGTGTCTGGAATCTCCTCCTTCTTAAAGAGCTAGACCCATTTTCTATATCCTGGCTGTGAAATGGGTATTTCAAGTGCCATAAGCCCGTCGATTGGCACGGCTCAGATTCCGTGCCACGGAATTGAGCACTTTCCGTGTTGAGAAATTCACTAAGTCAGGAGGTTGTGGGTTGGTGTTAAGGAAATTACGACCTTGATTTTATCTTCTGATCTTTCTCCTGCACAGTGGAGAGGCTCCTTTGACTGGCTAGAGAGTGATTTGCTTCCCTTCCGATGAGAAGCATCTATTTTGTTTTATATATTTTTTTAATTTTTAAATTTTGTGGATACATTGTAGGTGTGTATCTTTATGGGGTACATGAGATGTTTTGATGCAGGCACGCAATGCATAATGGAAGATGGGATATCCATCCCCTCAAGCATTTATCCTTCGTGTTACAAACAATCCGATTATACTTTTTAGTTATTTTAAAATGTACAATTAAATTATTACTGACTATAGTCACCCTGTTATGCTGTCAAATACTAGGCCATATGAGAGGCATCTATTTTGGAAGCAAAGGAAGTGTGGATGTGGGACAGAGGGAATGAGTAATGGATAATGACCATAGTTCCAGATCAAATGTAATTTGTCTGGTCATTTTGGAAAACTGTAAGACTACAGCAATAGAAGAGCATCACAATTTAACCATCTGAATTCAGATTTGCTCATAATTCCATTTGTTGTGGCCAGCTAGAACACTGAATTTTTTTTCCAGTTGCTTAGTTCTCATACCTTCTGATTTTTTATCTCTTCATCTATTCATTTTGGGTCATGCTCTCATTCAAGGCTAATCAGAGAGGCAAATGATGACCCTGAAATGTCAGAAATAATATTTGTGTCATTTGTGGTTTAGCTTTGGCATGTGATCGAGTGTTCCTAAAGTGGAATTGGTGTGTACAAGCCCAGCACAAAGCCAGCACTCAGCATTTGTCACCGTGTGAGGTACGGCAAGGAAGAGCGGCTCCTTTCAGACTCAACTGTAGCTGTAAGTGAAATCAATGGCCAAACAATCTAACACAATTGGTCACATATTGATAGAATTAAACACCGCTGTTAACGTGACTTGTCATTGATCTGACAAAAATAGAGTTCAGGGTAAAAGTAGCCTGAAGCCTTTGGACTCTGTGTTTATGGAGAAGAGGTGTGGGCGAGGAAGGGGAAGGGGAAAGGAGAATTATTTTGCTCCGTCTACTTAATATGGATGTTTTTTTCTCCACTTACCATACTTCACTCCAGAACACGTTTTCAGAACTTTGCCTTTTTTTCCCACATTAGTGACATGGAACTGGAGACTAGAGGTAGCTCATTTAAAGTTAAGATATGATGTCAAACGAACATCTGTCTCTATTAAGAACATCTCCTTGATGGTGTGTGTGATTACCTCTTTGACAAAAGTCATGTAGCTTCTTGCAGACAATGAAACAAGTCAATCCAGCTCATAAAACATCACATTCTACTATATCAGATAGTTCTGCCTACAAGCAAGGATCTGCCTATCAAATATCAATTCTGAAAGTATTTTCGGTCATTTGCATGCAATCAGGTAATATCGCAAACTACTTGGGCCAGGAGAGCCTGGCCGTGTCATTCCTCATGATGCCTCTGAGTGTTGTAGTCAGGGGTTGCTGGGGTTCCATCTGCCACAGGCATGCATATGACTAATACGAGAATGTCCCCTGGTCAGAGAGAGGCAGCTGCTGCATGTATGTAGCCTGTGTGTTTGTGGTGTGAGTCGAAAGCACCCCCATCAATAGCTGTAATTTCTGAAGTGCTGTGTAAAAGAGAGCAGGGCTGTGTCAGTGTCTTATCTGCAATGAGTAGTCAAGAGAATGGATGTGTTTCAAAATTTGGATCTCTTTCTCTACTAGGTTTCAAAGTGATTATGGGTGCGTTGGTGAATATACTCAAAAATTTGGATAAGAAATGTTTTTCTCTAAGATGTTGCCTGTTTAGCTTCTTTAAAGCACTCTCACAATCTATAATTATCTTCTGCATTTGTTTACTAGTTTAATGTGTCTTGGTCCCGGTAGAATGTAAACTCCATGAATACAATAACACTGTCTTGTTCTCCATAGTGTCAACCTAATACCTACCCAGGGGCACAGCCACAGCCTGTGGCTTGGTAGTCTGTGTACTATACAATTCCAGGGGGTGATTCATATAGACCACAATGTACAACCTATGTAAGCTCTATGTAGCAACCCTAAGGGGCTGGAACATAGTAGAAACTCAATAAATACCTTAGAAATAAATGCACAAATTTTTTTCTTTCTGTTTTTTCAGACCGTCTCGCCCAATTGCTCAGGCTGGAGTACAGTGGCATGATCATAGCTCACTGCAGCCTTGACCTCTTGGGCTCAAGGGATCCTCTTACCTCAGCCTCCTGAGTAGGTGGGACTATAGGCGTGCACCACCATGCCCGGCTAATTTTTTATTTTTTGTAGAGATAGAGTTTCACTATATTGCTGTCAGGCTGGTTTCAAATTCCTGGATTCAAGCAATCCTCCTACCTTTGTCTTCCAAAATGCTGGGATTACGGGCATGAGCCACCAAGCCCAGCCAGATTTTTTCTGATGTTGTTTTTCTTATGTTACAGTGAACAGAAACTATCACTTACTTTATTGCTGAATGATGCATAACTATAAGGCAGTGGTTTTTAGAACACATAAGAATCATCTGGTAGGCTTTTAAAAGCAGGACTAGTTGTGCCCTGCCCTCAGGGGTCCTTGATTCAGTAGGTCTGAAGTGGGACCAGCAACCTTCTTAGCGGATGCTGGTGCTATCGGTCTGGAGCCATACTTTCAGAACCACTGCTATAAGATCCACAGATCATGATGATGATAATGATGATGAGAGATCATGCCAGTGACAACCTTTCTCTTCCCTTCTTCATTCTGTCTTCACATTGGAGCTCAGAGTTATTGTCTTCAAAGTGTGGTCTAAACTTTAATCCTGCTGCCAACGTTTGATGACTCCTTGTATCTATAGCTCAAAGTCCAAATTCTTTCATGTGCTGCTTAAAGCCAACTTCCACCTTTGGGAGGCACTCGTCATTCTTCAATACCCCACTCCAAACTGCGCGCAAGCTCCAGGCAGGCTTAGACCCACGTACCCCAACTCTGGCTATATATCAGAATCACCCAAGGAGCTCTCAAAAAGTACAGATGGCTAGTGTCTGTTCCGGAGATTCTGATTTGATAGGTCCCAAATGAGTCCTGTATTTTTTAAAAGCTTCGCAAGTGCATTAAACTACCAACTTATGAGATGTGGGCAAGATACAGTCAAAGGCAAGTTCATAATTTTGTAATCTTTCTTAATAAAAGAAAAATGAATAAAAATAAATGAAATAGGCAATAACCTTAAAAAGTTATGAAGAGAACAATAAAAGAAAATTTATAGACTGAAATAAAAATGAAGACAAGAGTAAAATTCAGTAACTTAGAGAAAAACAAATAGAAGGGAAAATTCAATCCAGGAAGCAGATCTTAAACTAACAAGACATGAGCTTCTGATAAATGTATGAACAAAAATGTATGCCAAGACATCTGAAAATCTGGATGAAATAGATAATTTATGTGAAAGCAGTTGTAAGCATTGACTCAAAAACTTCAAAAATATCAGATATATTCTATTAACTCAAGTGTTTGTCAAGTACTTACTATATGTCAGGCACTGACCTAGGCAGAGGGTCCAGCCCTGGACAAATTAGGCAAAAATCTCAGCCACTGTGGCGTTGACTTTCTGTGAACCTAAGTTCAAAGTCTGGCAGCCCACATACAGAGGGCAATAACCCAATCACGTATATAAAGATGGAAAAATGTAAGCACAAGACCAGGAAACTATATTCAAAAGTACCTTAAAATGACTACTCATCCACACTCATTCCAGGCTTATGATAGTTTAATATTTTTAAAAATACATTAATACATCAAATCACTAAGTTTACTAATTTAAAAAATGTTGATCTCGGTGGATATTCAATAAAATTGAATATCTATTCCTGATAAAAAAATCTCTTGGAACACTAATAGGAGGATACTTTCTCAACCTGATAAAGAAAATAGAAACTAAGAATCAACATCACATTTCATTGTGAAGGTTTTTCCATTTAAAGCAGAAAAAAAGAGATTAATTCTCACTGTCACCGTTGTTATTTAGCATTGTCTGAAAATTCCAGTAAATACAAATACAATAAACCATGAAAATAAGAATAACTATAGAAAAGAGAGATAAAATTATGGTTCTGTGATGACAGCGTGCTTAGACATACCTTGGAAATCCAGGACCACAGCTAAATAATGTTTTGAATTAATAAGCAAGTTCATCAAAAGTACAATGGCTGCAGGATAAATTATACAAGAACCAATGACGTTTCTAAATAACAGCAATAAACATTGTAGAATATATAGTAGCAACTACAACTATGAATTATCAAAGAATGTGTGACACCTATATGAAGAAAACCACAAAATTTTATTGAGCAATATAAAAGAAGATTTGGCTAAATGGAAATGTATATTGTATTCTTGAACAGGAGTACTGTAAAATAATATGATGCTACTTTTGCCCAAACTAACAATTTTCACATAATTTCACTCAAAATCTGTAGGGGACTACCTGGTTGGCTTGATAAAACCTAAATTAAAAAAAATAAAAATATTTAAATACTGTAAAAAATTTGAAAAGTAAATTATTCAGGTGGAGGTGGAATAGAACTTACCCTACCAGATACCAAAATGTATTGGTGGTATAAACACTGGAACCACAAGATACTGTTTCAAGAACTAAAGGTCAAATCAAAAAACAGTTACAGACACTTCTGAGACAGATCTTAGGATATGTGAATGTTCCAGGCACTGTGATTAAAATGGTACACACCAACATCCTGGGGTAGAAAACAGTGGGAATGTTAAAGAACTAAAGGCTGATGTGGCTGGGGTGTAAATAAGTTTAGTACACATTTGTACAGGCTTTTAAGAAAGCAATTTTAATATGCTTGTAAAATAGACAATTTTAAATATATGATAAAGAGTGCTTTTTGTCTCAATGATTGTTCCTTAAATAATCTTAGAAAGATGTAATCCATAGTGCAGATCAGCTATTAAGAATGGAGGTAGCTGAGCATGGTGGCTCACACCTGTAATCCCAGCACTTTGGGAGGCTGAGACAGGAAAATCACTTGAGCCCAAGAGTTCAAGATCAGCCTGAGCAACATAGCAAGACCCCATCTTTAAAATAAATAAATAAATAAATAGCCAGGTGTGGTGGTATATGACTGTGGTCCCAGCTACTCAGGAGGCTGAGATGGGAGGATCACTTGAGCCCAGGAGGTCAAGGCTACAGTCAGCTGTGATTGTGCCATTGCACTCCCGCCTGGGTGACAGAATGAGACCCTGTCAAAAAAAAAAAAAAAAAAAAGTGGAGGTGTTCCTTACAACATTGTTAATAGAAGCACTAAAACTCAAAATAACTTAAATGTTAACTATAATGTATTATATATTATCAGAAAGCTAAAAGAGGATTTTAAATGTTCACCGAGCAAAGAAATGATTAATGTTTGAAATGGTGGATATGCTAATTACTCTGATTTGATAATTACACACTGTTTCAAAATATCACTGTGTATTTTAAAAATAAGTATAATTATTATGAGTCAACTGAAAAGAAGAAAAAAGGAAAGTTAAGAAACCGGGTACACACACCAAGAAATGACTTCAATGATAAGGAACAAGGTACGTGTCAAATAAATTACAGCACCTCCATATATTGGAATATTTTGAAATTATTAAAAAAGTATGATTTGAATGACTCAAACATATTATTTAGTGAAGGGCAGGATTCAAAACAATATTTACTATACAATTCCATCTTCCAATCAATAGACACACGTGAAATATCATAGACAGAAATATAACACATTGTTACAGTGATTACTTAGGGGATGGTGGCCTTACAGATTTTTTTATAGTTAAATACCTTTCAACTTTTCAAAAATTTTAATTGGTTATCACAAAAATAAGCTTTAACAAAGACAACATACAGAAAAATAAACATTAAACACTCCTGATGTCATTTCACGCCCAGCTCAACTATCACCTCTTCTCTGAATTCTTCAGAGATTCCCCAATAGCATTACCCTTTATAAATCCTATGTGCCTCTTTATAATCCCATACTTCACATTCCTGGATGAGTTACAGTTCAACCTACGCATATTGATCTTCCCACTTACTTCCAAGCTTCTCGGGGATGCAGGCCTTAATTAGGAAATTCCTGTGAGAAATATCACAAAACCTTGCAAAGAGATGCCTATAAGCCTACAGTCCTGTGAAGAGACCTACACCTAACTTGGAGACTGAGTAATGTGAGCACAAATCTGGTGGATGTCATCATGTGTATTACAGGAATTGGGGGTCTGTAAGATTTTGCTATTAAATTAGGCGACAGTACTTTTCTGCATGTTTTTTGAATGTAAGGAAACAGTATTATGTAATAATTAGAAGAAAAGCATTCAGACATTAGACCTTAGAAAAATGAACCCTTATGAACCTCTGTTTCCTTATGAACCTATAAAATGAGGAGTGCAATATTACTTATTGGTGGATGTTGATGAGAAATAAATGAGGAGATGCAAATTTGTAGGCAAAGTGCCTGGCCCACAGTCAGTCTGTTATGTAATATATGTATCACCAAGATAATTATATTATTTAAATAGGGGTCCCCAACCCCTGGACTGTGGATCTACTGGTCAGTAGCCTGTTAGCAATCAGGCCTCACAGCAGGACGTAAGCAGTGGACAAGCAAGTGAAGCTTCATCTGTATTTAATAGCTACTCCTCATCGCTCACATTGCCACCTGAGCTCCACCTCCTGTCAGATCAGTGACAGCATTAGATTCTCGTAGGAGCACAAACCCCATTGTAAACTGTGTATGTGAGGGATCTAGGTTGTGCACTCTTTATGAGAATCTAATGTCTGATGATCTGTCATTGTCTCCCATCACCCCCAGATGGGACCATCTAGTCCCAGGAAAACCAGCTCAGGGCTCCCACTGATTCTACATTACGGCGAGTTGTATAATTATTTCATTATATGTTACAATGTAATAACAATAGAAATAAAGTGCACAATAAATGTAATGTGCTTAAATCATCCCCAAACCATCCCTGCCCCCCAGGTCCGTGGAAGAAATGGTCTTCCACCAAGCTGGTCCCTGGGACTGCTGATTTACAGTGATCTGATTGGCACACCTCATCTTTCTCTTTCATGTCATGGAGTCATAATTTGAGTCTCCCCTCCCTCATCTCCTCTTGCTAGGACCTAGTAAACTATAATTTATCACCTGTTGGGAGAGAGACCTATCATTCATTGCAGAGTGAACTTCATGGGTACGAAAACTGTGCAGTCGCTTAGCTTGTGCCCAGAGGGGCCTGTGTGTGGTTGAATGTTCTGTTGTCACCCTCTTGAGCTTTTTAAGAATTTTTGAACCAGGGGCGCTGCAGTTTCATTTTGCACTGGGCACTGCAAATTATGTAGCCAGTTCTGTTAAGTAAGCTATCCCATCTTACTGATCCCTAGCAGTTGCTGAAAGGTATGCTTGCTGATAGAAATGTAATAGTTTCTAGATTATTGAGGCATTAGAGGTGTTTGACTTGTCTAACTCTGCTCGAGTATAATATGAGAAAACAGCCTTTGCCCCAGAGAGGCAGCATCTAGGGAGACTGGGCTTAGGGGATCATTTCAGCGCTGATAGGCTGATGTTTGCTGTTGGTTTTAAGAGTCCCAGTTTAGATTTCTTCTGTTCTGCCTGCCCTATCTGTTACCTGAGTTATTTATAGGAAAAACCATCACTCTTGCTACAAAAGCAAACTACTATTTATTTTATCTTAGTTTTCTAAATAAATTGCTAAAAGCCACATGGCTCCTGGTTTTGGTGACATTTGCTGTTTTCCAATACTAATACTCTGGACGCTGTTCTGCAAGGTTGGAACCAACTCCGGCCATGATTTGTGCTAGATTCTCCTTCTCATGGGATGTCTATTTCAGAAGCAGGCTGGGAAGGATTTTTGCAGGAGCTCTTTAATGTACAAACGGAAGAGGATTTCTTTGAATCAGGGCAGATTTCTGGGTGATTCCACATGACCTCTGAATCCAGACAGCATGGACATGAGGGATGTGGCCCACCTTCCTGACGTGGTCTGTGAGTTGTCACTTCTTGATTTGTGGGTTGATCCTCCTGGAAAGACATTTGAGTCTTGTTTGCACTTAACGGCTATTCTGGCTCTAGGAAAGACTCAAGAACAACCAGTAGCTAGATGATTTAGACTAGGGTTGAAAAGTAGATGTCAATGCCATTTTTATAGGACACTGAAGAAGATGGGAATTCACATTAGAGACAGTCAGGAGACCAATAGCGTCATTAACCAGCTACCCTGAGATCCACTCTGTGAGCCTCAGTTTTTGTCATATGTAAAGGGTGATCTTGTTACTTACCCCTCCCCACCTCACAGGGTTGTTGTAAGGAACAAATGGGATAGGAAAGAGCTCTTTATTAACCACAGAACCCTGCAACTGTATCAGAGTTGTACCCTGTGATGCCTACTTTTATAAACCTAAGCACAGAATTAAAGTTTTTTTTTTTTTCCATTTTCCACCTTGGTGTCCTCCACCTCCCAATTTTAGGTGGGCAGGAATCTCTTGGCAGAGTGAATAGCATGTGCTAAGGGGTAGAGGCTAAATTGCCACCATCTGTTTGGGTGACTGAAAATAGTTCCAAAATGGCTAGGGCATAGGGAAGTGCATTAGTTTTCTCTAAGGACCACCTCAAACTGGGTGGTTGAAAATAACAGAAATTTATTCTTTCACAGTTTAGAGGCGAGAAATAGAAATCAAAGTGTCAGCAGGGTTGATTTCCTCTAGGGACTCTAGGGGACAATCTGTTCCTCTTTCAGTTTCTGGTGGCTGCTGGCAGCCATTGGCTTGTGGCCACATCATCCCAGTCTCTTTTTCCATGACCTATTTCCTCATCCTTTGTATGTGGTCAAATCTCCCTATGCCTCCCTCTTTTTAGGGCCTATCTAGATAATCCAGGATAATCTTCCTATCTCTAGAGTCTTAACTTTATCACATCTGCGAAGACCCTTTTTTGCCATAACATTCAGAGGTTGCAAGGATTCAGAAGTGGCCATCTCTGTGGGGCACTGTTCTGCCTGCCATGGGGAGGGAGATGGAAAGATCTCAAAAGATCGTTTAAGCCTTGCTCAGGTATTTGGAATGTATCCTGAGTGCAGTGAGGAGTCACTAGGGGGTTTTAAGGGTCTGTGGAGGTGGGCTTGAGGGTCAGGAGCAGAGGCAGGATGTCTGCTTAGGACACCACTACAGCACAGGGGCCCATGCCTACAAGTAGGAGTAAGCCCTGCGCTCCCTTTTGGGATTGTGGAGAGACTGCAGCTCGTGGCCAGTCTTAACATCAGAAGTTATTCTGAGCGTTCCTTGAGCCTCCTGGTCTCTGACTTAACTCACACTAGGGCCTCTAAACCTCAGGGTCAAACATCTGGGGGACTGTGTTCTTGCAAGAGGTACAACTGTTCTCATGTTCTCTTCCTTTTGTTTAGAAAAGAATGCGAGCACATAAAAGCTGAACTGATCATCAATGCAAAATGTTCATCTTTTTCGGGAGTATTTCTGATTGAATGAGTAACAAAGTCTCAGGAAAGCATCTTGGTTGGGATGTCAGATATCAGGAAGCAGTTGGAGGGAGTTTGGGAAAAATGGATTTTCCTGCCCTCTGTGGGCAAAGTCTACCCTGTTCTTTGGAGTTCTCCAAATCCCAGCTCACACCCAGACATCTGAGCGTACTCAGGTTGAGATGTAGGATGAAGAAAGATGGAAAGGACAAAGCCTAAAGCTCTGATTTATATTTATTCTGCAAGATATCAATGGCTTCATTTTACTAAAGTCTATTGCATTCTTTGTATATCTTAAACACAGTTCCACAGAATTTTAGTGCTTTCCACCTCAACCCTTAACATTTATCTACAGTTCCAAAAGTGTGTATCTTGATACTGCTAGTAAAAATGAAATATCATGGGCTTAAATTTCCTTTCTCAGTCTCAAAATAAACTATCAATAATAATCATAATGAATATTTACATTATTTTTAAAAATAAATGTTTACAGATGGGACTTTGGGAATGCCACGAAAGAAGACTGAAAAAAGTATTAAAAAGTTTGTCACACCAGACTGGGCACGGTGTCTCACGCCTGTAATTCCAGCACTTTGGGAGGCCAAGGTGGGCGGATCATGAGATCGGGAGATCAAGACCAGCCTGGCCAATATGGTGAAACCCCATCTCTATTAAAAATACAAAAAATTAGCCAGGCGTGGTGGCCCACGCCTGTAGTCCCACCTACTAGGGAGGCTGAGGCAGAATAATCACTTGAACTCAGGAGACGGAGGTTGCAGTGAGCTGAGATCACGCCATTGTACTCCAGCGTAGGTGACAGAGCAAAAAAAAAAAAAAAAAAAAAAAATTATATATATATATATATAGTCACACCAAAACTAAGCCTTGCTCTTCTAATAAAACCCCAAAATGTCTTCTAATGTAGGGTCAGCTATTTAACTCTTTTGTGAAAAGCAAATGGTACATGCTGAAGCATAGAAGCCTGGCTTGTGGTTGGCAGCTGCACTCTGCCATTGCAGGAATCTCTTGATTATTGGTCTGCTCATTGTTCTCAGAACATTATACTGTGAGCCGTAGAAAAGAATGTTCATGTGATTTGTTGTACTATTGTGTTTATACTTTCTGTAGGGCAGGAGAGGTGGGTAATGAACTGCTGAGGGTTTCCATGAAACTTCATAAGCCTTTGATTTTCTTCCCTTATTGATATTTTTTTGTTGAATTATAAATTCTCTTGGCTTTCAGAAATACATTGAGTCCTGGCCCTGAAATAACTTTGTATTTGTTAAATTCCTCCTTATTTGAGCCTCTCTTTTGCTTTAATACAGTATAAAAGAAAAAAGTTATAGCACCCTTATACCTCTTTTCCTCTAATTCATTCCCCTGAGCTAGTGAATGTTAGAAATTTTGTGTGTAATCTTCCACATGTCATATGCTTTTGAAACATTAAAAAACATATAAATGTATATGAATCTATAAAATCATATGTGTATTTATTTATTTAACAAACAGTTAATTAAAGCAATAATATGCTAATTAAACAGTTTTTTATGAAATGGTTGTATGTATCATCTCTGTTCTAGATGCTGGGGATACAGCATGAAACAAACCTATTATAAACCCTTGCCTTTACATTCTAGTGGATTGTTTTTTCTGAAGAAAATCTCAAGATCAGAAGTAGCTGTGGCATAGAGAAGTACATACAATGAGGATATTATGCATCAAAACCACTTTAGGAAGTTCCCTTGCCTTTGGTGGTGTCCAAGTTGGTCCTCATAGTGATCAAGTTCAGCATCAGAAGAGGCTGTCAAAGGACCTAGTGAACTGATAAAATGAAATGATGACCTCATTGTGTTAAGCACTATTCTCTTTGTGGGCAAGGCAAGAAACCAAGTTCCGTACACAGAGCTCACCTTCACAGGGTTTGACCTAACTGAGGAGATAAAATGTTTACTATAGCTTCCTGAGAACTGCTGAAGGAGCGTGCAGAAGAGATTGGCTGAAGCCAGGTGTAGTTGATCAGTGAAGCTGTCTGGGAAGCTCTCTGTTCATTAGAAACTTCAAAGATAATAGAGAATTCTAAATGTATTAAATAGCATTCTATGCAAAAGAGATAGCAATATTTACCCAAACGGTGTCTGCTTTATAAGCAAGATGGCTTGACTGACCAGAGATGGACATTTAAGGAATAAGAGCCACTTAAGGAGTGAAGGAGCTGAAGGAGTGAAGACTCCCAGGGCTGAGGTTTTTGTATTAGTCTTTGAACCTCTAGGACCAACCTATGGCAAGTTTGGGCCCATTGCAGGCATCCAGATCATTGTTAAAATAAAAGAAATGGGCTAGGGTGAGGATAAAAGGAGGAATTTTATTGAGGATATAGACAGTTAGATTGAAGAGTTTAAACATTTATTATTTTATTCTATGTAGAAGGATTATTGAACTACATCAATTATTGAAGAAACTGAATTCCTGAGAAATCTTCAAAAGATTTCAAAAGTTGAATCAAGGAACTATGGACAAGGGAGCAAAAGAGGCTGACATATTTAGGCAGTCTAAAGAGGAGGATCACCACCACAAGCCAAATAGCACATACCATCAAAATAGGTCTTCCTTCTTATTTCTCCTCCTCCCTCCCTTCTTTCTCTCTTTCCTTCCTTCTTCAAATATTTATAAAGTACCTACAAGGTGTCAGACACTGAGAATATGAAACTGAACACAACTTGGGTTTTGCCTTTTAAGAATTTGCCTTTAAAAAAAAAAACTACTGTACTCCCCGTGCTTCTGAATAAAGTCACAAGATAAATAATATAAAAGCTCACTTATGATAAGAAATACTGAGATCTTATCATCATATACAGGAAAAAAAACCATGTTGGACTGGAAAAGTCTGTTCTTTTAAAAAGTTTCTCATATTATATAATTGGTTCTGAAGAACTATGGGTAAACCTAATAATTTCAAGATAATGTCCTTTTCCTATGATATGCATTGTAATTTCTTTGGAGCTGTATCTTAATTGTTGATGATTTTTCAGCATGCTATAGTTTCTGTCAGTTTCTCTTAGGTTTATTCTATCACCATTTTCATTCTCTATTAATCCCCTAAGTGTCTCTGTAAGTAAATAACTAGATTCTTTGGGAAGTTGCTGTTTAAAGAACTACCTGTAAGTTCAAGTGACCTTTGGAGTGTGAATAAGTACCCATAATTCATCTATGATCAGGCAACACCTTTGTGAGTTTCTCTTATGGTTTGAATGGTGTTTACTGCTTTCTAGTACCTCCATGGGAATCATCAACTCTCTTTCTAAATGCTTACTTTTTACATGAATGATCTCAGGCAAAACTGTCATTTGGTGTAATTATTATAGCAAATCCTTTAGAATTGTCCAAGGGTGTATTCTTCTTCCAGGGCATTAGATACACTGCGGGAACATAGCTCTGGAGATTTGAAGGGTCCTCCTTGCTCCTTCTGGAGGAGTCTTTGGTCTATGGTAGACTCCTTTCTCCGTTGGAGTTCGAGTGGCCCAGGCCATTATTGACTCATGCGGAATTTACGCTTTACAGGCAAGACATCGATGGCTTCTGCAATGAAGGCTTTCATTCCTTCACATAGCAGCACATTTGGTCACTTAGAGTGGACATTCCATGCCAGTTTCTTAGTGGCACCTTCTTCAGACTTCTCTCTCCACTTAAATCTGATATTTCAAGAGAAAGAAAAAAGTAAACTATTTTTGCCACTCTATTATAGAGTATCTCTAGTGTCTTTTTATAAAAATTCACTGAATATCAAAATAAAGAATTTATTTCTTCCATAAGCTAAGAATGAATATGTTCACTGAGAAATCTGCAGTGAGACGGGGTACTACGCTTACAAAAGAACCTACTCCAAAAACAACTACATTGCCATTTTAAAACATACTTGGAATTGGTGAGCATATGACGTTTATGAGAGAGAGAGAACCAGATCACCCAGTTTTGACCAGTGTATGCCATTTACTATAAGTAATCAAATAAAATCTGCCTGAGCAGAGAGAATTAACTCCTTGGCACATTTGTTGAGCCTATTTGCAAATGTGTAGTGTTGACTGACCTGCATTTTAACCTTCTTACTTCTAACTGGCAATGGTTTTAACAGGTCCTAATGGAATGACTCTAAAAAGGTTTTCCAAGTGTTTTTATTTGCTCCGAAATATTCTCACCCTTTGACTTCAGTTAAGTATTTGGGTCTGGGGCATTTTGAGTTCCTTGGGTAATTCACAGGGAAGGAACAGCTCCAGTGGAAAAGTTGGTACCCCAGGCTCCTCACCCCTTTCTCAGAAGCTGCTTGGTATAGTTTTAAGGGTGTGGAGTTGTGGATGATTCTTATTGTATTATGTTTTCTTTAAGAGATAAAAAGAATAACATAACCCACCCTCTATTCATTTTTATTTATTTGTTTTTCTCATCCTGGATCCAGAAAGGGCATGAGGAAGCTTACCTTCACAGAGATCACACAAGGAAAACTGCAATTTAAAGTAGTTAGAGGAGGAAATGACGAAGAGAAAATGCACTCATTTTTTTAAACAAATATCTATTGAGTGCCTGCTATGTGCACAGAATTGGGCTGAGTAGTAAAGCTTCAGGGATGAGCTGAACAGTTCTCTTGCATGGAGCTTACAGTCTAAGGGAGAAACAAATGCTTATCAAATAACCACATGTATATGCTGTGCTAAATGTTATGGGAGGGAGAGCACTGGAAATGATGATCTAATTTACTTCAAAGGAGGGAGGAGGCGTATGATTAACTTTCCCTGAAGGCTGAATAAGGATGAGCTGCTTTTGGAGGGTGGGCATGGTGGTGACGGGAGAATGTTTTTTAAAAAATATTTTAATTAATTTATTTTATTTATTTATTTATTTGGTTTTTATTATACTTTAAGTTCTAGGGTACATGTGCACAATGTGCAGGTTTGTTCCATATGTATACATGTGCCATGTTGGTGTGCTGCACCCATTAACTCGTCATTTACCTTAGGTATATCTCCTAATGCTATTCTTCCCCCCTCCCCCCACCCCACAACAAGCCTTGGTGTGTGATGTTCCCCTTCCTGTGTCCAAGTGTTCTCATTGTTCAACCCCACCTATGAGTGAGAACATGTTTGGTTTTCTGTTTTTGTGATAGTTTGCTGAGAATGATGATTTCCAGCTGCATCCATGTTGCTACAAAGGACACGAACTCATCCTTTTTTATGGCTGCATAGTATCCATGGTGTACATGTGCCACATTTTCTTAATCCATTCTGTCATTGATGGACATTTTATGAGGGAGAATGTTAATGTGGCTGTAATGGAACCGTGGATGCCAAGACGTAGGGGACATAGAACTTGATGCTTTTGAGGAACCAAAGGGTGCCTGAGGGCAGGAAGGCAGAGGGAGGCAGGGTGAGGAACTAGGCCGCAGGGTAGGTGGGGCAGCTCAGGCAACCTCTTTATAAGAGCCATCATGGGCCATTGAGAAGCAACAGCAAGAAAGTGATACGATTAGATTTGGTTTTACAATGAAAACAGGGAAGATAAAATGAAGTTGTGGGTAAGGGGAGCACACCCAAATCTAAACTGTATAGCTGCAAGCATTTGATAGCTGGGATCACAGTTTAGAGAGAGAAAAGCAGGAAAGTGCTTATCAGTGGATGGGAAGAGATGTAGCTCAGCCTGGGTTAGGAGGCCCCGCCAACTCCCCAGGGAGGACTGGGCTTCAAGTCGTAGGTTTCTTCAGTGAAGGTGATGGTGGTGAGTTGGTAGAAATTATTTTATTGCTGATTCTCATCAAGGCTCAGGAAACTGAGATTCAGAGGAAAAAAGTGAGTTGCCCAAGGTCACACCGCATATTCATGGCACAGTGTACTCTTTATCCCCAGGCAAGGGGTCTTTCCGCCAGGCTGATTTCCATGCTCCAAATAATCAGTTCATACCATTTAAGTAATTTTATAGAGAACTTAATGGCTTGAATATTTTTAAAAATATATAATATTATCTGGAAAAATTAGGTTATAAAAATATAGGTACAAAAAAGAGCTTAACTACATAAATACATTTCCATATATTTCTATGTGAATTTGCATATACACGTAGAAAAAAGTCATAGAAAAATGTGTATTAAAATGTTATATTATCTGAGTGGTGGGACTACAGACAGGGCTCATCAACTTGTTTATTTTCTTTTATACTTTCTAAATGTTCTACAATAAGAATATATTATTTTAAAAAATTCTTAAATTAGGTTGTATTCAGTCGGTGCAAAAGTAATTGGGGTTTCTGCCACGCTTTTAATGGCAAAACCGCAATTACTTTCATACCAACCTAATGGATATTTTCTGTCTGATAAAATTTTCAGGAAAACTAAGTATAACACAATCAAGTGAATCCTACTGCAAGTGCAGGGCCTATTTATGTGTATTTACTTGTAGGAGATATGTGAGCTGTTTGGACATGAGTGTAGAGAACAAAAAGATTCTGGAAAAATACAAATTTAACCTATGTGGGAGTTGAGGTCGCTTGTAAACTAATAAAGAATGAACAAGGAAACAGGTTTTCATTTGTAAACATTGATTTTTATGAAACATACTTTGAAAGGGATGGAGAAAGTCCCAGGCCAGGGTAGATTCTCTCCACTCTCTTTCCCTTTTTTCTCTTCTATTGTAAAAACACCCCAGTGTTTTTGCATTTCTGTTTTTCTTCCAACTCTTCACACGGCAACTTAGAGAGGTGGGAAGGGTTGGATTGTTGGAGGAACATGGGATGGTCTGGAAATTTCAGAGGAAATCAACTTCTCTCAAACCAGAGTACAAACAGGTAACGTTGGGCTATAGCTTGTCTTAGATTGCTTGGTTTGTGTCCTATACTTCATTTCAGGGGGACCTCCCTGCTGCAGGAGCCCCACACACGTACAAGAGATGGAAATCTGCAGCCCACACTCACTTTTATGCAGTATATGACCATACACACTCATGCACACTCTCCAAATCTTCTAAAGTAGTTTTTACACACTTCAAATGTTTTCCAAAGTAGGCATCACTTCTTTCCACCCCCAGGCACTGCCCACAACCATGCCCTATTTAATTACTTCCACCATACATGAATATGGCAGAAACCCTCTCAGGGACATGAGAAACCATTTAACACCTAGGACTGGCCCTTCTGCCCATCAGCAGAAAGGCTGGCACAGAACAGAAAGGAATTTTCATCTTACCTAAGATATGGTTGACCTCTTTTCCAGTGGGCACTTTTCTGTAGGCTGGTGGCTTTACAAGTTGAGGTTGGACCTTCTTGAGAATTGACAGGATTTGACCAGGGGCCAAACCTGTGACATCTAGGTTCAGAAACTAATTCACCTTCTGACCATGTTCTGATCTCTGGTTGCCTCTTATTTTCTACCCGCTTCTTGGGTTCAGAGTCCCGCATTTTCTTCTGAGTTTTGATATGATAATTTCTAGTTATCTCTGGTATAACCATGTACTTGTCCCAGCATCTATTCCTTGGGTTGATACTGATTTTGCATATTCTCCCCAGGAATAGAGGAATAGTGTTAACTATGATGATAATGATGTTGATGATGATAATGATGATGATAATGGTGATGATGATGATGGTAATGATAATGGTGATGATGATGATAATGATAATGGTGATGGTGATGACAATGATGATAATGGTGATGATGATGATAATGGTGATGATGATGATAATGATGATGATAATGGTGATGATGATGGTAATGATAATGGTGATGATGATGATAATGATGATAATGGTGATGATGATGACAATGATGATAATGGTGATGGTAATGATAATGGTGATGATGATAATGATGATAATGGTGATGATGATGATGATGATAATGATGATGATGATGATGATGATTACCACTTCATGAATGCTGTCCATGGACACTGCTAAATGAACTGATGATATTCACAGCAACTGTATTAGAGAATATTGTTATCCTCCCATTTGCAAAAGAGAAACAATGAAAGATGTTAAATAACTTGTCTAAATTAACCTAGCTAGTGAAACCCAGATCTCCATTCCAAACACGTGTCTTACTCCAGAGATTCTGCATTATCAAAATGGTTGTGGGAAACCTTGAGTGGCAGGTTTTGTGTAGTGATTGGGAGGTGATGTGGATCCTGTGGATACTGACATGTAAAAATTTTGTCAGTAAAGTGTGGAAGGATGCGGAGTTTCCTGGGAAGGATGAGGGCTTGCTTTTTGATAGTAGAGCCTTGAACATATTTATTTGCTAAGGAGAAAGCACTGATAGAGAAGTTGAAAATCCAGGAGAGGGAGGGAGGGGATTGTTAATGAGGGAGGACTCTGAGGAAGTCACAGAGAAGGGGTCAAGGGGGTGTCAGACTTGCTGAGGCTCTCCAGAATTCTGGATGATGTGGTGCCTTAGTCTCGCTCCATCCGTCACTGTCTCCCTCAGATCCTCAGGCAAGTCACCCCATATCTAGACAAGATGTGGGTTTTGCAATCTACTGTTGATTATGAACCTCCATTAATTAGCCTATGCAGAGGTTCAGTCTATATCCAGCCGTGTACTTGCAGGGAATATTATGGCAAAATCTCATCAGAATACTTTTTTTTAAGCGCAGATATCCAGTGTTTTTATTTATTTGTTAATTATTAAAATAAATTTTATTGTGTATAATTGAAGTTTGCAACATGATGTTATGGGATACATAAAGATAGTGAAATGGCTGCTGTAGTGAAGCAGATTAACATATCTGTCTTCTCACATAATTACAATTTTTGTGATAAGAGCAGCTAAAATCAATTTATTTCACAAAAATTTTTAATACAGGACAGCTTTATTAACTGTAGTCTTCATGTTGTACATCAAGTCTCTGAACTTGTTCATCCTACATATTTGCTATTTTGTATCCTTTGAACCACATCTCCCCATTTCCTCTCCCCTACCTCCTGCCGGTCATAACCACTGTTTCATTCTCTGTGTATTTCAGCCATATATATATTTATATATATATGATCTAGCAAAATATCCCCCATATAAATGAGATCAAGCAAAACTTTTATGTTTCTGGCTTATTTTGCTTAGCATAATGCCTTTCAGTTTCATCCATTTTGTGGCAAACGGCAAAAATTCCTTTTTTTTTTTTTCTTGAGGCAGAGTCTCGCTCTGTCACCCAGGCTGGAGTGCAGTGGCGCAATCTCGGCTCACTGCAAGCTCCACCTCCCGGGTTCACGCCATTCTCCTGCCTCAGCCTCCTGAGTAGCTAGGACTACAAGGCACCCACCACCACACCCAGCTAATTTTTTGTATTTTTAGTAGAGACGGGGTTTCACCGTGTTAGCCAGGATAGTCTCGATCTCCTGACATCGTGATCTGCCTGCCTTGGCCTCCCAAAGTGCTGGGATTACAGGCATAAGCCACCACACCCAGTCGCAAGATTTCCTTTTTTTAAGGCTGAGTAATATGCCTCTGTGTGTACATGTTAGTGTGTATATGTGTGTGTGTGTGTGTGTGTGTGTGTAGCGTCTAGGTTGTTTTCACCTATTGGCTATTGTGAATAATGCTGCAATAAACATATGAGTGCAGACATCTTTACAAGGTGGTGATTTCATCTCCTTTGGGTAAACACCCAGAAGAAGGATTGCTGGGTCATATGATAGTTCTGTTTTTATTTTCTTTAGGAACTCCACACTGTTTTGTATAACAGCTGTGCCAATCTACATGTCCTTTTTTTTTTTTTTTTCAAGACAGAGTCTCACTCTGTTCCACAGGCTAGAGTGCAATTGTGTGATCTCGGCTCATTACAACCTCTGCCTCCCATGTTCAGGTGATTTTCCTGCCTCAGCCTCCCGAGTAGCTGGGATTACAGGCACCCACCACCATGCCTGGCTTATTTTTTTGTATTTTTAATAGAGATGGGGTTTTGCCATGTTGGCCAGGCTGGTCTCAAACTCTTGACCTTAGGTGATCCACCTGCCTCCGCCCCTCAAAGTGCTGGGATTACAAGTGTGAGCCACTGTGCCCAGCCCAGTCTACATGTCTATCAACAGTGTACTGTGGTTCTCTTTTCTTCATACTGTCGCAAACATTTGTTATCTTTTGACTTTTTGATAATGGCTATCCTTATGGATATGACGTGATATCTCATAGTGGTATTAATTTGCATTTACCTGATGATTAGTGATGTTGAGCACCTTTATATGAGTTTATAGAACTGAAGAAAGATTCCTCATTCAGAAAAAAAAAAATTCTTCTGATAATGCAATTTATTCTTTGTGAACTATGTGGAATTGACTTTTTCCACTCTTTTTTTTTTTTTTTCCATAGAACTCTTTCAACCTATGGGAGGTAGGGACTTCTGCCCTCCAAGTTTTCATCATGATTCCAAATGCACTACTGAAGTGGCACTGCTTTCTTTGCTATTAAACATGGGTTTTCTGCTTCTTCTAGAGAGTTCTTTTCCTAATGGAGGTCAGCAAACTGCAAGGTCTAGCAATGATTGATCCCAGTCCCACACGGCATTTTACAAAGCCGAAGTAACGGCAGCCTGAGCCATGGCACAGTAAAAGTGGTTTTATGTTTCCAATGCCTGTCCTAAAGTAGTTTTAGAGGTCAGCATTGATCAATAAATCATTCTGATCACATGTATCCTCTCTGGGGGCCCATTAGCTAGTGGTGATGACTTAGTCATCTCACCATCAGCTTCATTAGTCCAGAAGTCCCTGGGACCACAAGTTCAAATCTCTGTTGAGCTGATGTAGCTCTTGGTCTTCCTGAAGTAGATAAATTGAGCTTCACATAGTTTGTCGTGCAGAGATTTCTATGACGCATCATCTGCTCTCTGGTGGCAGTACAATATCTATGACCCCTTTCTTAAAAAGGAGACAATGCCTGATCCTACCCTAGTAACTTCTATTTTCATCTAATCAAATAAGGCAGATATATGGCTTCTGAAATGATTAGATTTGTTAAATTCCTTAAAATGCCATGTCAGGGCAATGATGCCCCTTTGCCAATGATCCCATGCCCTTAACTGTGTGCACATTCTGTGAGGGCTTGGTAGAGGGAGGCTTTCAAATACAATACTTCCAAGATGCCAGCAGAGGGTTGGAGTCAGAAAAAAATAAGGAAGGGGACTGCTGGTAACACTTTTGAAAAACAGTAACAAAATGTCTGTATATTTTCTGCTTGTGCCTTGTGACTGGTAAGATTATCAGAATGAGGGCAACATTGGGGTGTCTTGTCTTCCCTCTGTAGCCAAGAGAGCTCATGATAGAGAAAAAGGTGATCTGCAGGCCAAGGACATTGTTCACACTGCATATTTATGCTTGTATACTCATGCAATGTTGGAAAATGCAGTGAACTGTTTTAGTTGGGTAGGGCTTTGTCTGAAACTGGAGTCCAAAAGTATCATGAAGATTCTTATCATTGAGATGCTCAGGGTCCTGAAAAAACTCAGCAGTCAGTCTGATTAATCCTCCTCCAAGAGTTCCTGAGAAGTCAACCAAGAGGCGAAATTATCTTCCAGGCTGTGGGTGGGTAAGTGACCCTCCAGCTGGTTGTTAGGGACTGGCTGTGGCAGTTATTTACTTTACTGGGCTGGAAAAAGCATGAGGACCTTTCTGTCCCCAAAGGTTCCTGCCTCTCCTCCCGGCCACTGGAGAGAGATACGAAGGAAGGCTGGTATTAAAGTTCTCTTCCCGGTCGAAACCTCTCTTCCCTTGTCCCTGTATTAAGAGGTTTCCCATACCTGTTGGCAGAGCCCCATAAAAGGTGGCAAATGGGCAAAACAGTGAGGGGTGCCAGCCCAAGAAGTCTGGTCTTCTCCCTGTGACTGCGTCGGCTGAGATTCCCAGGGTCACTCAGTGATTTGCTGCCAGAGTGGAAATCACTCCCTAGGTCCCCTGACTCGGCATCCAGCTCTCCATCCATTAGACTGTGCAGCCTCTCACCGCCAGCGAGACACACTCAGGACACTTTAATTTCAGAGTTTGATTCTATGTCTATTTTTCAGCTATTTGCTGCAACATTCTGGGAAAGTAAGGTTTAAATTTCCTACAATCCAAATCATTTTCTAGTTTACTTATAAGTGATTCTGAAACAGTTGGCCCTGGAAAGCTGACAACTTGATAAAATGTATCTTTCAAATCAACCTAGTGCTGCCTTTATATATAGTTAAATCATCCAAATCCAGGGTGCCGAGTTAAGAAACGGAGATCTTCTGTTCCCAGGCTGCCTGTCACTTTGGGTAAGAAAACACACAGAGTTATGCTAGCTTACACTTACTCAAGTGAGGTCTCTTGGGAAAGAAATAAGCACTGGCTTTTGGCAGGTTTATCTGCTTTTAGCCAGTAAGAAATGGTTTCTGCGGTGATCTGCATTGGACAAAGGTGGTTTGGGAAGACTTAGTGTCAAAACTAGCAGCCAATATAATGTTGATGGAGAAAAGATTTTATATATATATACATTATTATGAAGGTTGGAGGGTTGAAGAGCAACACTGAGCATTCAACGCCAATGATGGCAGTTTCTATTGCTTTAAAAAAATAGATTGATCTGTATTTGAACTGATGTGGCATTTATTCATGACACCAAGCTGGGATTGATGTGACATGCCTTGCATCTCTCTACAATAACCCAGGATCTCAGACATGGTGGCTTCTCTGATTTTGCTACACAATATGATTGCATCCCACCCTTTGGGGGAAAAATGGGGTCAAGAGCATGAAAAAAAGAGGGAGTCATTTCAAAACATCTACATTTATGTCCAGAGATTCTAGATGTCAACAGAAGGGTTTTGATGCATTTTTATTTCAGGGTAAATCAGTGAAATGAAATTGGTATCCTCATGCTACTACTGTAGTTGACAATTAATTAAAAGATTAATTAAAAGAAATGAACAGATACACTGATTAAGCTGATTTTCTTTTTTATTTCAACAGCCCAGATAAAGTTGTGGTGCTACTTACTCGGTTTTTTCCCTTCATCTCTGTACAATGCTTATTTTTCTAAAGAGTAATAATGTAAAAATCAGTACCGTAGCTGAGTCCCTTAGCATCCAGGCAAAAGAGTGCAGTACCATGAGTAGCCTTGGGGGCAAAGGGGACGCACTTGGAAAAACAGCCGGGTTGCTGGGAAGGTGAGAGATCAGATGGGTACCCTTGCCACTGGTGTAAAGATGGATGACAGCTAATTTAATATACTCTGCCACCTATAATGTCCACAAGTAAGTGGCAGGGACACATAAACATCAATAATATCTGTTAAAAATCTGGCTGTTCACAGTGATAACTAGCTTCAAAAATGAAAGATGATTTAGATTTTGAGAAATACTGTTGTAAACACAATGAATAGCATACATTACTCGTAGGCTCATTAGCCAAACATTTCAAAGTACGAACATTAATCTGGTGAAGTCATTTAAAATCAAGTTAGAGGGATTGTGTTTCCTACTTTCCCCAGTCATTTCCATACTCTGTTGTCTGTCTCCTTGTCCAAGCAGCTGTGCTGGGCATCTAAGACAGTAGCTGCTGCATGGGCTTTGGAGTAAGATAGACCTGGGTTTGCTTCCTGTTTCCACTTTGCTTTAGGACCCCGGTGTATAAGCTCTCTTGGCCCCAGCATGATAATGCCTGTATAAGGCATTTGTAGAATTAAATGAGCAAACTTGCATATAGCTCTTTGCTTAGTTACTAGCATAGAAAGTGCTCACTTAACAGCACTGTTACTGTTACGTGCTCATGCGTCTGAGCATTATGTCTCAGTTCGTTCACATCTAAGATCCTTAAAGGCAAGGCTTATGCCTTGGTCTTCTCTATAGTACTTCCCACATTGCTAATAGTTGATCCATTTTATTGAAATTAATTGGATTAGAAATTGCAACCACAGGTAGAACCACTTTCTAGGGTTGATAACCCTGAATGAAACATGAATTCATGCTCTTCTTTTGAATATAGGCTCTGTGGGTGAGGGTGGGGCCTCCTAGCCAAGTTGAAAAAAAGATGATAACTGGGGAGGAGAATATCGCTGCTGCAATGAATGCACTGATGATTGCCCTGGCTCAAGGCATAGTGACCTTTCCCTTTGTTTATTGTGAATCTAGGCAGAACCCCAGCAAAATGGAGAAGCTGGCTGTGTTTCTGTACTAATCCCATGGCACGGAAATAATAAAATAGTTCAACATGTGCTGTTCAACTGATACTGTGTGCTGATTTGTGCTTTCAGGTTGTAGGACAGTTGGAAATTGTGCAAGACGGGTGGACCTGTGGAATAAAATGATCCCGGTACACAGGTTCTCCCCTCTCATCCATAAAAGAACCACACCTGAAAGTGAAAGTTGAATAGTGACTTTCCTCAATGACCAGTGTGGTGAAATGAGTGATAAAGCAGCCTCATATCCAAGCAGGCAAAATAAGATAAGATTAAAAATAAAGCATTTGGGAGTTCTGAGAAGAACTGACAACTTTCAAAAAGAAATAATTCCAAACCAATATTTCTCTTGCTATTACTGATTTTTTTTTTTTGGAGGGTGGGGGTTGGGGGGGAGTTCAGTCCTAAAGCTTTTTTCTCTTAGCAGTGAGATAGAGCAACCTTATAGGAGAGGAAGGAGATGAAGAGGGTGAGATGGAAAGGGTATTAGAAATCTTTTTCACTACAGCCAGAATGCCTTGCTTTCCAAACTTGTGTGAAAATGGTGAAAAGTGGTTTTGTTTTTGGGAAAAGAGGAAAGAGAATAAGAGAATGATTTGTTGAAGACCAATCTGGAGGAGTATAATTCTCATTTAGAAAAACTCAACTTGCAGATTATAAGCTCTGAAGTTGCAAATACCTTTGAAAAACTTTGCTAGCAAATCTACATCAAATGTATCCTGTAGTATTTGTCTTAAAGTGGGTTCATGTGTGTTGAAATGTTTTACTCAGAAGACAACTACATGTTGTGTCAGAGGATGCATAAATAAAGAGCAAACACCCAATTTTATAATTTACATTATAATTCTGTGGTCTTAATTTTTGTCCCCTAAGCTTTCTGAAAGGAAGACAGATTTGAAGGAGAGAAATTTATTTTGAAAGTTTATCTATTATTTTTAGTATGAAAATTGTATCTATATATTTTTATATAAAATGTGTAAATAGCCGTATGACAAACACCATTCAGTTAGCCACCCATATTAAACAATGTAATACTACCTATTGTTGAAGCCCCTGAGGATTCCTTCTTGAGAAAATTCCCCTTCCTACTCCCAAAATGTAACTCCTATCCTGAATTTGATGGGTCACATTATTTTTCATATTAAATAGCTATTAGTTTCCAAAAAATACATATTAAGTACACGGCTGATAGAGACATAATGACCTAAGAAAATGTCTATATCTCCCTCTAAATGACCAAGTAAAATCCAGATTGTGAGTTTCTTGCCTAACACAGGAAGGTAGCACAAATAATGAAGGAATGTTTATGCTGTGTCTGAGATTAGTGGATTACAGTATGACAGTAAACATGTATTTTACAAAAGACTGTATTGGCTACAGACCCCCATTAGATCATTTAAGTTAGCTGAATGATCGTGAAAGAATGGGGCAAGTGTTCATTGACTTTTGAGGCTTTTCCATTATTCAGTAGAAATTTTGCAATTTCACGTGGTTTTTTTCCCTTTTAACCCTGTCTCTAGTGTTCATCTCAGCTATGTAGTTCATGTCCAGTACTGTGCTTTAGATTAATTGAGATAATGTATAAAAAGAGTTTAGGAAAGTATACAGCGTGAAATGAATGCTGTTATAATTGATTTGTTACTGAGAAAGCCAGAAATTTAAGAGATACTACTTAAAGGGTAATGAAAAAAATCTCAGAGTGGGCTTTGCAAACTAACTTTTATACATGGAAGACTTCCGTCTAGATTTTTCGAGTTTTATAGCTGGAAGGAATCTTCTAGACAGTCATTCATCTTGTTTATTCAAAGATACAAAATCTAAGGTATAGAGAAGTTAAATGACTCAAAAGCATGCAAGATCATTCAGGAAGATTCAAGATGAAAACCAGTGTTCCCAACCCCTCATTCATTGCTCTGCCCTTCCCTGCTTGCCTCTTCAGGAAACGGAAGCTGGAGAGGAATGTCTAGATTTCAACCATGCACCACATACGTCCAAATACCTTCACCTAATGTCAAAGTAATGCTTTTCTGTCACTTGGCCTAGCAGCACTGAACAGAGTGGTTTTCTTCATGGTCAAAATTTTAAGGGGAGTTTTCTTTTGTTTCTACTGTAAACAAAATAGTCTCTCTTTTCCTAGTACCACCAGATATGTCCTTAGAACTTCTTTGTATTTATTGTAATCTGTGAATATTGTGTTTTACAGCCTGTAAATTAGATATAGAATTGAATACCGAGGCAGAGCACAGAGTGTTAAAATGTTCAATTCCGGTGGGGGAACCAGTGAGCGGTTAAGGCCTGGTGCATATAATGTTAATATTACATTAAGTACTATGTTATTGCATGAGATGCTTATTGTTAATGTCTGTGGGGAGGATTCGTTCCAAAGATTTCAATTTCAATAAACAGATTATGCAGTTCCACCACACACAATTAAGGAGGTGGTAATGAAATGGTTATAAAGTCCCTTGTGGATCTGTCATGTTTTTTTTTAATTTTGTAAATAACATCAGAAGCATTCGAGAGGGAAGTGCTTATGCATTTATTTATTATTGATTTTTTAAAAATACATTTAACATTACTAGTTATTGCAAATCCAGTCTCAGTGAGTTAAAGAAGATAAGCTGTTTCTAGGTTATTAAATGCTGAGTGTATAGGGAATTGTGAAGTGGCATCCTTCACATAAATATATTAAATATTAATGAGCAGTGATTGTAAGGAATTAATTTACAGCTACATTTACTTGGCAAATAAAACCGTATTAAGGTTTTGCCCTTTTGTTGCATGCAATGCGTGTTTTAAAGAAACCCCTTTGGCTAATGGTTTGGATGACTGCAAGTGATTCTGTCCTACAGCTGAAATCATGCACAACTGCAGAGAATCAAGTCGGGTTAAACATACATTGTTTCAACAGGCAACAAATTGTTGGAGGTGCAACTTCAATAACCTGACAAAGTTTTGAGGGATCCCTAAATGGTTAACTGTTATTCCTTCTGGGGCCTATAATAAAGCAGTAAAAATGAATGCTGGATGGTTAGCAGCCGAAATATCTCCTTGGAGTAAGATGTTTAATATAGCAGATAAAAACTCAGGATGCTAGCCATTCACTCAGGAAGCCATACTACAGGCTGAAGAGCAGGGGTCTGAAGCAGGCTGTCTGCATTTTATTTTTTCCAACTTCAGCAATTCATGTAACTTCTCTGAGCTTTAGTTTCTTCATCTGTAAAATGTGAATAACTATGTTCCGTTCTTCCTAGGATGTTGTTATGGAGATTAAAGGAAACGTGTACAGTAGGAACAAAACATAGTATGTTGCTCATAGCACTCAGTAATTGTTAGTAATTTTTCAAAAGCATTCATCATTCACTCCTGAATTCAGTAAGTGATTATTAAATATTCTAATTGGCAGGACTGAGGATACGGTGTTGAATCACAGTCCTCAAGTTTCACAGATTTTGTAAAATTTCTAGACATGATTGGGAAATGCCAAGGAATTTAGATACAGGATTAGGTTTTTCAGAGAGGCATAACCAATAGGATATATAGAGAGATGGACATACATGGGTGGATTTATTAGGGGGCTTGGATCATGTGATTATGGAGGATGAGACATCCCATTATGGGCCATCTGCAAGCGGGAGAACCAGGAAAGCCAGTGGCGTCACTCTCCATCTAAGGCTGAAGGCTTGAGAACTGGGCATCAGCATGTGGAAATCCCAGAGTCCAAAGGCTGGAGAACCTGAAGTTCTGATGTCCAAGGGCAAGAGAAGGATGTTCCAGCTCCAGAAGAGAGAGCAAATTCACCTTTCCTCTGTCTTTTTATTCTATTCAGGCCCCCACCAATTGGATGGTGCTCACCCACACTGGATGAGGATGGATCTTCCTTACTCAGTTCACTGATTCAAACGCCATCTCTTCTGGAAACACTCTCACAGACATCCCCAGAAATAATGCTTTACCAGCTATCTGGGATTCCTTAATCTAGCCAAGTTGACATCAAAAAATTAACATTGCAAGTTGGGTGCAGTGGCTCATGCCTGTAATCCCAGCACTTTGGGAGGCCGAGGCGGGTGGATCACTTGAGCACAGGATTTTGAGACCAGCCTGGCCAACATGATGAATCCCCATCTCTACTAAAAATACAAAAAATATTTAGCCAGGTGTGGTGGCGCACAACTGTAATCCCAGCTACTCAGGAGGCTGAGGCAGGAGAATTGCTTGAACCTGTAGTAAGTCAAGATGGTGCCACTTCACTCCAGCCTAGCCGACAGAGCAAGATTCCGTCTCAAAAAAAAAAAAAAAAAAAAAAAGAAAAAAGAAAAAAAAAAAAATTAACCCTTGCAGTGTCACATTATTGTTTTTCTATAGGATTATGTTCTTGTCCATGTTCTATGTCTTATCTTTCATTGGCAGTTTATAATTACACAAAGATACACAACCGCTTTTTCATTCTCTGTTTCTTCCCCAATCCATTCTTCAATGCTCATCCAAGAAGAGGTATTATTAGACAAAAGCTCCCCTGCATCTAAGCACTGTGGAGCACCTGAATATATAATGAACCCAGTCAGAAGTTGTTGTCCAAAGACTTACATTTTTGTAGCTTTGTCTACCATATTTAATTTCTATGTAGTCTTTTTTAAAGTGTTGAAATGTGCATGCCTTTCTGCTGCGTAAACACATAAGCATATCTAGCTCAATCCAGATAATTATCGCATACCTACTCAGTGCAAAGCACCGCAAGAGAAAATGCATAGAACATACATTAAAATGGGCATTATACTAGGTACTGTGGTGGGAAGAGGTAACAAAAAGATGATAATAGATAGTAAGAGAAAGGATGTAAAGAGGGAAGGAAGGAAAAGGTGGAAGGGGGGAAGAAGTAAATAGGCAAAATGTGTTCTTGAAACTAAGAATTTGTCAATGAGAGAGAAGAGAAGAGGACGAAAAGAAAAAGAGGAGAGGGGAAGGGAGGCCAGAGAAGAGAAAATAGTCTACTTAAACTTGTCAGAAAGGAGAAGGTAGACCAGTGACTCTCAACCAAAAAGACACGCCTTCCCAGAATCTTTGATGGCATGGGCAATTTAAATAAGCCAGTCCTGAGATTCTGGCATAATATGAGAGGGCCGCCATCTTGATTCAGTGTCTCTGATGGTGCGGAAAGAAGTGGAATTAGCAAGGGAGACTGGGAAGTATGAGTTGAGAAACTATCAGCAAACACAGGAGAGGACAGCGTTCCAAGTTGAGAGAGGGTTTCCGAAGGAGGCTGTGGCCAGTGTGGAGCATATGTCATAGAGCTCCTAGCACACAGTGAACATTTACTGAAGGCTAGTTATTAAAATAATTTATTAATTCTGTATGGAACATCCAGTAGAGGAAGACTGAAAACAGCCAAATGGATTTTATAATTTCAGTAAACCAGTGGTGGAAGGCTTATTTCAGGCTCTGTTGAGAAAAGTTCACAAGAAGGGTCCCTCCAGTTCCTCTTGTACTTTTCTGTCCCACAGACACTCTTCTGGTCTCTTCTACTTCAATTCTCCAATTAGCCTATCCGCTTGGAACCTCTGCCCCAGTCGACACCTCTGATTCTCCTTGTTGCCACTCATCTATGACGAACCCCTCAGCTACCTACAAGACAGGGCCATTCTGTGTGTCATGGGACACTGCGTCTTTATTTGCAGCTGATATTCATCTAAAACTGACCTCCTGCCTTCCTGCTTCTGGACTTTTGCTCCAGCCCATTCTCATCTCCCTTGGTAGAAACCCTGCCTCTACCATCAGCCCTATTTAAAAATCAGCATATTTCATGAAGACTTTGTTGATCAATTCTTTGGGATTAACTTGCCTCAATATTCCTAGCACTTATAATATTATATCTTGTATGATAGTTGTGAACTTGTAAATATCCTTGCTACATTTAGGACTCTTGAAGGAGTACCCACGTGTTATAAGTGTCCAGAGGATAATTTTTGTCGGTGAATTGGTAAGTGAGAGCATTACCTTTTTTTGATGCCTCTTCTAGTGCCAAACACAGTGTTTTGCACATAATAGTTACTTGTTAAATAGATGTTGAATTGAGTTCATGGCAGCCATTGATATCTTTCACACTTTTAGTTCACACTTTGTGCACAAGCAGTAATACATTCTGATGAAAGTTCTGGGTCAGACTATCAGAACTGTGAGAGCCCAGGAGAAGCAAATGCACAAGGGTAAGTACCAGAGAGATTTCCTGTTTCTTAGTTATCTATTCTAATCATCACCTACTCCAGGCACCATCTATTCCTAATTACAATCTCTTGCCTTCTCTCTTTTTCTCCTGTTCGCCCTTTCTTTCCTCTGCTGAGATTCATCTTCACAAATCTTTTCATAGGGAGATGGTTTAATACCTTACACTTCATGTAGTACTTTATCTTTTCAGGAAAACATTCACATGCATCTCATTGAAACTGATAAGCTACTTGAGTCACTTCCATCTGCCTGAAGTATATTTCTTTGTTCTTAGTCTCATTTCTGCAAAGGTCAGTAGAATTGTAGTACTAGAATTTAGTATTTCTCCAGTTTTCAATCTTCCAAAGGCAGCTGTATGACAGATATGTTGGTGTAGGTATTAACCCTGCCAGACAGATCCAGACTGGTATCTTTGCTTTATAGATGAGAAAATAGGAGCCCAGAGAGGTCAAGTGATTTGCTCAAGGTAGCTGACTTCAGAATGGCCCATGTAAACTAATGAGACATCTTTCAAATCCTCAGAGCAAAGCCATGTTAGTATTGCTTGGCTCGTGGCTCTATTGGTCAGTGACAGGCACCTTGTCTCCCCACAATTTTATGATACAAAAGTGGTACTATGCAAATCAGGGAAGAACATCTGGAGACAGAATAATGAAGAATAAGGGAAAAGAAAAATAGATTATGCAAAACAGGAGGTAGACGGCCCTGCATCTGTTTAAGTACATTTTGCCATGACATTTAGGGACCAAGAATTGGGTGTCTTCTCATGTGTCATCATCTTATGTGGTATACCGGCCATGTTCTCCAACGTTTACTTCACCTGCACGGTACAGTAGCACTGTCCTTGGATCAGAAAATAAGGCACTTGACCCGCCATTCATTGTAACACATGCTTTGGATATATTTTTCTATTTGTGGGAATGCCTTTCTGCTGATCCATTTATACCCTCTCATGGAGTTTCCATGGTGACCAGGAGGCATTTCTACAAGACATGTGGTCAGGGGCTGTGGATAAGTCTGTGTCTGTAGAACACAGAGAGGCTAAGTGCATGTAGCAGGAGAGAAAAAGAAACTTGGTAAATGAAGCTATGTGATGGAAAAAGAGCTCCGGAGGGAAAACAAGAAGTGTGCAAATAAGACGTAGTGAGGAATATTTACAGTAGTTAGGATATTTTAATTTGCATTTTAATTTCTAACAACGGATGCTCTGTAGAAGAGTGGCACATGTTCAGTAAGTAGGCTTGGTTGCAATGCCAACTTGAGAAGGTTTAACTGGTAGACCTAGTTACTCTATGCCAATAAATACAACAAAGTTTTACATCTTCCAAAACAGTCTATTGTTTCAAGGGAATAGGTCTTAACTTAGATTTCATTCACACAGTGAGGTTTTGTTGTACCTGAATTTTGTTCTTTCCAAGATCGGATAGTCTCCATTTAGCAAGTCAGATAAATCTCCACGATGCAAGTTTGATGTGAGTCCAATGGAGCCATATTCCCCAGTGTGTTCCTTGGTGGACCACTTCACCAGGGTGCTCATAAGTAACATGCAAAACTATAGTTCTGTGGACAAAGAAGTTTGGTATAAACAAAGTTAAACACTCTGGCTTTCTCAGAGCAATGATGCCATTGTGCTGGTAAATTTTAACATGCCATTATGCTGGTAAATTTCTAAGGAGGTATAGTATTCAGTATTTCCAAGACATTTTAATAAATAAAACATCTCCCCTAGAACATATCTTAGTATCATTTAGAAAACTGAGTAATTACTTGGGTAAATGCTGTTATACAGCCTGGGTTTTCTAGGCATCTCTGACATGGTTTGTCATATCATTCTAGGGAAGACTGGGACATGAACAAAGTTAGAATCTCTTAGCTGTGTATCTCTACTATTACTCCACACTCTGGAGAATCTCTATCATTCATGGCAGCACCTTGTTTTGCTTTCTGGTGTCTGGCTTTAACCCATGCCAGTATGAATTTAACCCCGTTCTCTTAATCAAAGACAACTTTAAATGCAATGTATCAAAGAGTATATGATCAACTAGAATCTGACAGAGAATATCAAGCCCCAATCTACCTAAAGAAGTTTTCTGGACAATTAGTTAGATAATTTCTAAAAATCAAGAAATAATATCCCCAAGAGTCATCTCTAAACCATTAGTATTGACTCAGAAAAGCTGCTTTAATTCTCATGTTTGAGTCTCTTGTGGAGGTAAGAAGCTGATATTGTAGCTATGAAAATTGTGGAGAAGTTTCTAGAAGTAGCTTCATGGAAGGAGTAACACAGAGAACAGGGCATTATGATGCACTATCTGCAGTGAGAAGTGTTCTGGATGGAGATTCAGAGACTTGGGAACCTAGTCCCTGCTTTGACACTTATGAGGCGATTTTGACCAAATCCCTTAAAACCTCTTCTGGGACAGCACATTCGACGTCCCGTGGATCTGTCTCTTGAGTCAATAGTGTTTGGACAGAACAGATCCAAAGACTCTCTTTCTGTTAAAAATAAATAAATAAATAAATAAATAAACCTCTTCTGGTTTCAGTTTCATCTTTAAAATTTAAATGGTTAAAGCAATTTCACTACTGGGTATATTTCCAAAAGAAATGAAATCAGTATATTGAAGAGATATCTGCACTCCCATGTTCATTGTAGCATTATTTAGAATAAGTCAAAAATGGAAACAAATAGGTGTCCATCAGTGGACGAACAGATAAAGAAAATGTGGTACAGATACACAATAGAATACTATTCAGCCTTAAAAAAGAAAGAATTCTTGTCATTTGTAACAGCATGCATGAACCAGAAGGACAATATGTTAAAAGAAATAAGCCAGGTACAGGTTACCAGAGGCTGGGAGAGAGATGAAGGCTGGGGAGAAGGGGAGATGTTGTTCAAAGGATACAAAATTCCAGTTAGGCAGGAGTAAGTTCAAGAGATCTACTATAAAACATGGTGACCATAGTCAATAACAATGCATCGTATACTTGAAAATTGCCAACAGGATAAATTTTTAAGAGCTCTTACCACAAAAAAAAGGTAACTATAATGTGTACATTCATTATCTTGATTTAGCCATTCCACAATGTATACGTATTTCAAAACACGTATATCATGAATATATACAACATGATGTTTTGAAATATATGCAAATTTTATTTGTCAATTAAAAATAAATAATAGTAAGTTTCAAACATAGCAGTTAAACCATCGATTTTTTTTCACCATCTTTTCCTTCCTACATCCACGCTTTTCAAATGAAATCATTTCTATAAAGTGGATAGAAGCACTCCATAGAGTCCTGCTGGAAGGTCACAGGGAGGGGCAGGGTGGCAGAGTAGGTGGAACTCTGAGCCCACTCCCATCCCAGAGTTCCACCTGCTCTGCCACCACTGTCCCTCCCTGTGACCTTCCAGCAGGACTCTATGGAGCAGAGTGGGAACCCATTGTTCTGTAAGGTCCCCATTAGCAATAAGGCTCTAGGTGTTCTAAGTCCCAATTTGTGCTGAGTGCAGTGTCAGATGGGAAGGGACACTCTGGAAGCATTTGCCATCCAGAGCTGCTGGTGGTCCTTAGGGTGTGCACTGAAGCAGGGTGGAGTTCACAAAAAGGGTTGTAGCTGAAGCCAGGGACAGCACATGGTGGCCTCACATATGTGAGCAAAGGAGGGGAATGAAGATGAGAAGGAAAAGCTAAAGTCTAATACTCCTGTAGTTAAAGGTGAATATCTGTTAAGAATTTTGTGTCTGAAAGTCATTTATTTATGGGAGGCTTTAAAGGAGGTGCTGATCCTCTCGAGCAAGCCAGATAAGTCTTTTTTACCCTCATTCACTCCATTCCCAAGTCTGCATTAGGTACATTGGATATGGTCCCACTTTTCCTACCCATTAATATTAACATGGTGCCACCCATTCTTTTTATTTCTTTGAAGCCATCCTTGGCCTATTTATTCAAATTATGCAAAGGGTTTGTATTTCCTAAGATTACAACTCCACTAGGATCAATGATTATGTCATGCTTCCCCAGGGATTACAGCCTGCCCTGACTGGCAGCGCACTCAGTGTTTTCATAAGACTTTTCCATCCTGGTGATAATCTAATGCCCTTGATTAAAAGGCAGCTGCACTCCCCCCAGCCTCTCATAAAGTGGTGTCTCAGGTGGGACTAACCCCTCCTTCATTTGTTAACCCTTTTAAGCCAGGCTGTGGCTGTGTGTTTGGTGCATTTAATGGGATGAAAACTCATTGAACTTGAGGGCTCGAGAAGATCTTCGGGATCCTATAATCTGAACCCTTCTATCCCATTTTGTACAAGAGAATGTGGACCACTGACTCACCAAGGTTGAGACAAGAAAAGTGACAACAGTAACATTTACAAGCCTTTGCAGGATGCCAAGCACAGTTGGCATATGTGATAGTGCTTTCTATATTCTCGTGTTTAATTTCCTAATGGCACAGCCAGGAGGGAATTAGCAGCCTTACTTTGCAAACAAGAAAGTTGATGGCCATGAAGCTTAGATAATGTGTCCACGTTGACAAGTTTACACATCCAGTTCTGAGGAGTAGCTTCATTTGACTGGGCCTCTTTTGTTTGGCTAGGAACATATCCTCCCTCCACCTCTCCCGGCCCATTCCATTTCCTGTAGCTGTGGCACTTAGCCTTTGTTTACGTTCTTGGCACATTTTAATGTACTATCATTCTCAGTGTCTCATCAGTTTTAAAAATGTGACTCCCATTAAAACAGCAACAGTAAACAATCTTTCTATAGCAGTCACTCTTTTCCCTTGACAAATCGTGTTTCTGCCCCAATGAGGCTGCCCTATGCCCAAATGATGCACACTGTATGGATGCGTATAGTTCTTGCACATTCTATTAAACAGGAATTCTGATTTTACATCTTATCTGCTATCCCTTATTCACAGCTATCCCATTTTACTTTAAATCCTTGAAAAGTTCTATCTAACAGATATCACAGTCAATATCTCTTTGGTTGTAAGACAAGTAAATGATACATTCATCAAAACTTGGCAGCCCACCCTGCAAGGGTTTGCAATGTACTCATGGACCACAGTATACCTGTTGAGAACCAACGTAGATTAAATCCCAAGTTCCTAAACTCTGCTTGAGCATTGAACTATACTTGTACCAGAATCCAAATGCCTTAGTAGTTACATTTCTCCTCTGTTTCAGACAGATTAGTTATTTCCTTTTCTTCTTGCACCTCTGGCACTAAGACTGTGCACCTGCATTATTTATTGATTTTTTAAATGAATTTTATTTATTAGTGACATTATTTCTGTGCTAGCTACCAATAAAACATTGCTAAATTGCTTTTTGGCTGTTTTGAAATTTATTTCATTTTAATAAACAATTTTTCAGCATTTAAAAAATGTGTCTAAGACTACTTTAAGCATTGTGAAAGAGAGCAAAGAGGTATAACACATGGTCTTAACCCTCAAGTAGCTTATAGTTCCCATGAAACAGTTTAACAAACTGAATGTACAAATAATCATTATGGACTGTAACTGCTTAGAGTTGTTCAGAGAAAAACAGGTCTACAGGAGCTTCCATTGGGCCTCAAATGTTGGGTTAGATTTTGACAAATGAATAAAGGGCATTTTAGGTCTGGAGATAGCAAGGACAGAGACACAGAGACACAAATGAGCTTGAGCAGAGGACTCAGAAGTGATCAGAAAGGCAGTGGCTAAAAGTTTACTCTGCCACTTTAGCAGTTCTGGGAGGTAAGGATTGCCTTGGAAAGATGGGTCCAGGGCCTGCAGTTGAAGGGTCCTAGAAACTTGAAGATTTACATTTTATTCTGAGAATGGTGAGGAGTGCTGAAGGTTTGTGAGCCCAGGAAAAACTTCACAAGGATAATGCTGGCTGGACATCAGTGGGAGAAAGTGGATTGGGGACACAGTAGCAAGGGGAAATGAGAACCAGCAGAAAGAACAATTAGAAACCTATTGTAGTAATCCAGGCATGATGTACAGAAAATAGTAGATGATTGTGCACATAGAATGGGTAGGATGTGAGATACACTGCTAAAATAATTAAGACAAAAGCAGATAATTAGTTAGATATGAGATGAAGGGAATGAATTGAAACTGGCTCCAAGGTTTCAAACCCTTGCAATGGGAAGAATCCTGATTTTGAGGGAGAAACTCAACTTTTATTGTGAATCCACTTTACACCACACACTGTAACAAAAGCTTTGCATGCATTAATTCACTCATTCCACATATTGCCTGGAGAGTTAGGTATGAATGCAGAATTTTCACTCTACATAGGAGGAATCTCAGGCTCAGGGAGGTTATGTAACTATTTCAAGTTCACACAGCTGACAGAGCCAACAAAGGAGCCCCTAGCTTGAAAGCCCACATTTACCAATTTTTACTATGCTTACCATATTGGATTACTCTGAGATGGTCCCTTTGTTGCTTAATCCAACAGATCCTTCTCAGTCTTCGTCTTGTTGACTCTGCCATGATAGGTACTCTTGACCATTTCCATCTCTTCTCCCTTGGTTTTGGAACTTTGCTCTGTCCTAGTCGTTGATGTTCTTCCTCTTCTTCTTCTTCTTCCTTCTTCTCTTTCTTTTTTCCTACTTTCTTCTTCTTCCTCCTCTTCCTTCTCTTCCCTCTTCCTCTTCTTGTCCATCTTCTTTCTCTCCTTCTGCTTCTTTGACAGTTTCTTTTGTTTCTAGTGGTTTTCCATCCTCTATCTGCCACATGAAGACTGGTGTTCCACAGGATTCTGTCCCCATACTCTTCCTCGGCTATATTCTTTAGTTCCAAGGTTTCATTACTACATACAGTGATGATTCTAGTATTAAATTTTCCATCTCAAATCTCTTTCTGAAGTGCAGGACTCCCGTATATCTACCTGTCTCCAGACTACCTCCACCTGCATATCCCATAGATACCTCAAACTCAATAATGGACACATTATCTTTTCGGAACAATCTCTTTTCCCTCCTGTTGATTTGGTTGTTGCTCTTGTTCCTTTGCCACTGAGGCACCACCATGTAGCCAGTAACCAAAACTTAAAGGACAGTTAGTTTGACCCATCATTTTATAGATGAGAAACATCTCCTGCCTACTTTCTTAAGTCTTCCTTTGTTGTAACCTCAAGAATTTGGAGAGATGAAGCCTCTCCCCAACAGCGACTCATCCTCATGCAAAAGCCTCTTTAAACTAGAAGCTACTAATTAACTTGACTTGTTTTTTAACACAAAAGAGGTGAGAACCTGATAGATGATGAGTATAAAAGTGAGAGCTCTGAAAGGATATACAGTGATGGTGGTGTATCCCAGCCTTGGATGAAAGGATGATGGAGATGACTAAACATAAATGCCCCATGTTTGTTATGTGTGACTCCTAGAACCTTGTTTGGAATTGATTTTAGTCACTTAGAAATACTTCATGTTTACTACAAAAAAAAAAAAAAAAAAAAAAAACGAATTCCGAAAATGGCAACAGTTCTGAGAAATAAATAAAACTTGCAGGTTAATAGCTTTCCCCATCATGCAGAGAATTCTTGGTCATATTAGTAATTATGAAATATAACATTTCTGTTCAGGATCTATAAAGCATTTAGTGTCCTCCTTCCCACAAAATACATTATTGCATGAAGAGAAGGCTAGAAGATAAATTACTAAAGGGTACACTTATAATATAAGTATGTTCAACTACCCAACATTGCTTACTCTTTGTCCTCAGTCTCAACTGAAGACCATGAATTTATTTTCACTAAAATTTGAAACGTTGAAGCTAGACCAACTATGAAATTAATTGTCTAAGATAGTGATGCCTTACATGAGTCCTTGGACCCCTCGAGATTCTGAAGCCAATAGTGGCAGTTTCATTAATTATTTTTATTGTTTCAAAAGTTGTCAAATAAGAATTTACTCATGATAAACAACTAAGAGATCAAATTTCTTTCATTAGGCTGAAATTATATTATTTTTATGGCTTAAAATGCTGATCTGTAACCCTGAAGGATAGTCATATATGTTTCTATAAATTAAAAATTAGATCAGAATATTATCATCTTTAAATAAGTTCAGTTTATTTGACATAAAAGTTTTCCAAGATCAAGATGCTTAAGATAAAAGAGTAGTCAAGCTCTTGATGGAAGAAAACAACCTGGAAACTTAAGCAAAAGAAGAGGGGGAAACAGGAGAGTTTTCTAAATAGAGAATCAAGGTGAATAAAAATCCAGAGACAAAAAGTAATAATTAGCCAATAAATACAATAAAATTAGGAACTGACCAGCCACACATGAGTAAAACTCTCAATCCCAAACTTTCCAAATCCATGTAGTACATTGCAGCTCCTAGGTGATCATTCTTACTTTGTGGTAAGCAAATCACATCCTTTGGAGAACCTTTTCCATTTGTTCCTTCTCCCTACTCTAGGACCTTTAACGTCATCTCTGTCATTGCAACTCACTACTCAGCAGCGCAAATACCTATTCATGTTCATATTGTCCACTAGACTGTATCCTATGTCTTGACATTTTCTGTGTCCAGCGTAATGTCCAACACAAACAAGATATTTCATCAATAGTGGTTGAATTAATAAATAAATGAATGAGTCTTGCTGCCAAGACCTAAGACGTTTTATCATTTTTAGGTCTGGTTTTTCAAACAAGGATTCCACAGACAGTGCGGAAAACTTGGTTGGTTTCACAATTAAAAATAACTTTGGAAAATGTTATATCCTATAATCCCTTCTCATATTTGCAGTCCATTTTACATACTAACGGGAGTTAGACTTTCTCTCCAAGTTCAATTTGACTTGACTTCTAGTATCTCCCAATCTTATTTGATCATGGAAAATTTCTTCACCCGCTAAATTATGGATATCAGAGAAGTAATGTTCTCTAAGACACTGACTGGGAAACAGTTCTTTGGAGAAGGAGGGTGTGTTTAGGAAGAGGTACAGTGGGCATCATTTTGGCAAAGCCCAAGTGTCAGCCTGACTGTTATCTGTGAAAGCCAGAGTCTGTCACTAGCCCTTAGGAAAGTCACACTTCCAAGAGAACTGAGGGCTTGTCCCTACCTCTGTCACCCCTGGGGCTCTCTGGAGCTTTTTCATTACCCCTACGATCCTTGTTTATCCTTGTTTACCTTAAGGGATCCTGTCCAACTGCTGAATCTACCTGTGGAAGGTAGTGCTGGAATGTTCACCTTGCCCTAGTGAGGCAGAAAGCCTCTTTCCAATCAGGTGTACTTCTTGGGGGATAAAGGACACATTTCATGACCAGTAGTGTCCCAAATTTGAGTGGGGTTTTCCCATAGACTAATGTTAGCTCAGTAAGTTTTCTATATGGAAACAGACAAACTACATTTTGGGAAATTTTTGTGGGTTTGGCTATTAACTCATTTCAAAATAATACATATTCTTTGTAGCATATTCAAATAATATAGACATATTTCCTCACACCTCACACCCTATTCTCCAGAAAACATTTTGAATAGTTTGATTTAAATTCTTTAGTGCTTTGTATAGCCAAACAAACTTCATATACATAAAGACAGACAGATGTTATGTTGTATATATATCTATAAGGTATATTATATAAACATATATACATACATTATACATACAAGGTATGTAAAGGTATATTATATAAGGCATATTATGTAAACATATATACATACAAGGTATAAGGTCTATTATATAAACATATATACATACATTTGTATGTATATGAATATAATTTTATTTTGCTAAAAAGCATACTCATCTTATGCATGTTATTAAAAACTTTTCTTTTGTACTCCATAAAACATCATTAACATCTGTCTATAGCAGTGTTCACTGTGTAACAGCTACATAGTATCCTACATAGTACTAGTATCCTAGTATCCCATGTTAGCAATTATTCATAATTTAGGTAGTTTTCTATTGATTAATTTACCTTTGGGTCATTTGTAAAATATTTAATTATTTACCCGTACAATATTTCTGTGAAAATTGTATGGACATCTTTGTGTCAGTGTGACTATTACTACCAGAAGGTCATCCAGAAATGAAATTCCTGGGTATCATGCATGAACATCTTTCACTTAAGTTGGTATTACAAACTTTCCCTTCCCAATGACTGTAGCATTTTATACACTTCTTTAATTACTAGTGATATTAAATATCCTTTTCTTTATTAGCTACTTGTATTTCTTTTATGAGTGGTTTATTCATATCTTTTACCAATTTTTTGTTAGATCATCTTTGTATTGTTGGTGTCTAGGCAATGTTATATTTTATGAATGTTAATGCTGTGAATATTATATATATAGATATATTTTGTACCAATTCTTCATTGTCTTCAAAATTCATTTGTGCCTCAGATAAGTTACATATTTTATATAGTCACATATGTTATACTTATTTTTGGCTTTTAGGTTTGGACTTTTGTGTCATGTTAAGTAAGGCCTTTTCTGACTCAGGCCTATAAAACTATTGCCATATTTTCTTTTGCTACATTCTCAAATTTATTATTTTTAAAAATAGATATTTAATCCAGCTGGAATTTATTTTTTTGTGGAAGGCATAAGAATTTTCAAATTGAGAGAGATACCATAGCAAACTTATCTATAATGGTGATATAATTTATTACATCTTATAAGAGATTTTTTTGTCTTGGAAGAAAGAAAATTAGGAATTTTGACCAAGCATCGATAATAGCCTATTTTTATTTCTCAAGAGCCTTCAGATGACGAAATGCGCTTTGTGTTTGTGTAGCACCTTAAAATTGCCCGAACATTTTTGTATCTGGGTTCTCTATTTGCAGCATCATGACAACCATATGAGGTACATGGAGCAGGGAGTATTATCTGTTTTAAGTGACTTGTCTAAGGTCTCTAATTAATGGCTGTGTTGATTCTAGAAAACAGCTCTCTTTACATTCCAGTATTCTTTCTACTAATCTAACAATCATAACCTTTCTACCAGGCGTTATTCCACACGCAGAGAAATCCCAGGGCAGAAAGTCTTGACTGTAATCAAAGTGAGAGGCTTAAATAAGTTAAGCAATACAGATTTGTTAAAACCGTTGGTCACGAGCCCTTTCTCCCCACCTCTGGCCTGACATAAATGGTTGCGACTGAGTTGGAAGCCTGCTGGAAAGAGTCTGGGGTGGTCGCCCGGTACAGACTTAACTGGAGAGGTGCAAATTGTGCCAGATAATTCCTAACGCAAGACAGTGGAAAATTGCTAGCACAATTGAGAGTTGTTAACACAATAGAAAGGATGCTAAAGGAAAACCTGATGTGTCTCTCCTGCATGTCTTTTGTCCCTACTGCCATTTCTGAGGGGATAAAACGAGATGACATTGGGAAGAAAACTACCACACCAGAGCCAGCAGTGATTGCTGCTTTGAATGTTGCACAGCTGCGCCCATGTGGCCAGATTGATCCATTTCAAAGCAATGGTCATTAGATTGCGTTTTACTCTGAAAATGCAGTGCCTTTCTGTTTCCCAAGTTGTCTGTTGTGATGGATGGTGGGGTGCCCTACCTCAGTACATTATTTTATGTTTAACAATCTTGCACTGTGGAATTAACTGAGTTGTACATTTTGATAGTATCCTACGACAAATTCTGGACTGTGAAGAGAATGTGAATTATGGAAGATGAACTCTGTACAGTAGGAAAGTTTTATTTTGTTCAAACAACTGTACTTTAGGTCTGATTAGATCCAGCATCTAACTTTAACACCTTTATTTTAATGCCTGCTGATTTTTAGTCACAGAAGAAAATTCTTATTCTTTTAAAAAGTTGACTTGAAACTCTCTTTAATTTCTCTCCTTTACTACTTTACTATTTTAAAGCCATTATGCTTTGAGAGTGAAAGTCTTTTGGAGAAGAATTGTTACGCTTGTTAAGCATACCTGTGAACTGCAACATGCCCATAAAGTGTCTGGGCCCCTCCAAAACAACAAAAACCAACAACCAACAACAAAAACCTGTTCAAAGGGAATACAGTTGACCTGTACACACTCATTGCAGTGAATAAAATTTCATCAAGTCATACAATGTTTAAAACTTTCAACTATAAACATGTCATTTCTGCATTCTTTTTGGGCCTAGTATAGACACATGATCAGATTTTAACTAAATATACCTAGAACATTCGCTGTCAGATTGTGATTAAATACACCTAGAACTTCCACCACACCATGTGAAAATTGATCTGTCATAGCCCATAGAACAATGTCCAGGATGGTACAACAATTATTGGTTGAATGACTGGATAAACTAATAAAATAAGGGTTAGTACTCAGAATAACATATTTATACTTTTTGTAATAAAATTATTTTTCATGTTACATCACATTATGTGATTATAAAATTGAATTAAAAGGTAAGGCCAGGCGCAGTGGCTCACGCCTATAATCCCAGCACTTTGGGAGGCCAAGATGGGCCAAGAGGTCAGGAGTTCAAGACCAACCTGGCCAACATAGTGAAACCCTGTTTCTACTAGCCAGGCGTTGTGGCAGGCACCTTAATCCCAGCTACTCAGGAAGCTGAGGGAGGAGAATCGCTTTAACCTGGGAGGCGGAGGCTGCAGTGAGTAGAGATCGTGCCACTGCACTCCAGCCTGGTTAACAGAGCAAGATTCTGTCTCAAAAAGCATAATAATAAAAAAAATTGTGATTGGTGGTTTTTGTTCAGTCTTTACATATTTCTATTGCTTACTATATTTTTTTTTTACCGTGCAGATTGGAGAGTTAGATTGATAAAAATGCATATTCTTACATTTTGTCTTTTTTAAAGAGAAAAATGAAGTAAAAAATTAGAAAATACCCAGAATTTTTGCAAACTACATGCTGTATATCTGTTGTAATAATAATTTTATTAAAACCATTAGGTCTAGGTCTATAGATGAATTCATATGGCTAGGACAACTAAAAATTTCCCAATTTCCCGACTTTGAACAACATAACCATGTGATATTGCAATATCATTATATATATTTAATCATAAACTAGGAACAATAGAGATATAATAGATGAAGACTTACCTAATCCTCATTTAACTAATCAAAGAAGCTACATATCCTATAAAATTATTAACCATTTAAAATGACTTTTAAGCAAATCTGGAACAAAAATCGGAATTAATTTTATAGTACAGTGGTAAATTATAGTTAATAATAATTTGCTATATATTTCAAAGTAGCTAGAGGAGAAGAATTGTAGTGTTCCCAACGCAAAGGAAAGATAAATGTTTGAGGTGACAGGTATCCCAAGTACCCTGATGTGATCATTACACATTGTATACATGTATCAAAATGTCACATGTAGCTGCTCTACCTATAAGGTAGTCATTCTTTTATTCCTTTACTTTCTTAATAAACTTGCTTTCACTTTACAAAAAAAAGAAAAATCACATGTAACCCAATAATATGTACAACTGTATCAATAAAAAATAAATAAAAAATTTTAAAGAATTAGAATTTAAATGTAGTTCACATATATCTTCTTTTTTTCTTACTTTAAGTTCTGGGATACATGTGCAGAACATGCAGGTTTGTTACATAGGCATACATGTGCCATGGTGGTTTGCTGCACCCATCAACCCATCATCTAGGTTTTAAGCCCCGCATGCATTAGGTGTTTGTCCTAATGTTCTCCCTCCCCTTTACCCCATCCCCCAATAGGCCCTGGTGTATGATGTTCCCCTCCCTGTGTCCGTAAGTTCACATATATCTTATATGTATTTTATAATATATATTTATCCTGTAAGTTCTGCTATAAAATACTGCTGCAAGTTCTGCTATAAAATTATTAATTAGAAATTAAACAATTTTCCTCAGTCAAAATGTTTTAGTAGTCATACTTAAAGATGGAATATCCAACTTTTAAGTGTCAGAGCTCATTTTAATCAGGGAAGCAATCTGTAAATGATAAGATGTGTCTTATTTAGATTCAGATTTTTCGTAGACATTGTTAGCAAGCATCTCTCAGTATTGTCTATGTTCCCAAAATATTGAGTCAAACAGAGAGAAACAGAAGCAGTTGGATTAAAAAGAAAAAAAAGATGGTCACCTATCAAACAAAAATAATCCCTCAATTGGTTAATGGCCATCCCTGATAGACTTGTGCAAGAAATCCAAATTTCGGAGCATTTAGCCATAGGGCACCTATCATTGCTCCTTTTCCTGCAGTCTCGGGTAGGAAGGGATGCTACAGTGTCCTTTGCCCTGTGTAGACAGCAGCACCATCCACTCAATCTGCTCTTTGAAAATCACTTCAGTCTTCTAACACATCCAAGTGTTAAAAACTTTTCAAGTCAAGAGAGACTTCTGTATATTTAACTTACATCTTTTGTGCTCAAGAGTTTCATGACTGTTAAGGAGTAGGGCCATCAGGCAATTTTTGTGAATTGCTTTTTTGTTTATTTGTTCTTATTGGAGTGGGGGAGGAGAACAGAGAGAGTCTGCAAAATGAAAAGTGGTTGGCTTTGCTAAAGCATCATTTTTACAAAAGAAACACTTGCTCCTTTTAGAGAAATCAGAAAAGTGTAAAAAGGTTTGTTTTTTTAAAATCATCTCAAACCTCATCTTCCCCGAGAGACAATTATTAATATATGATATACTGTCTTCCAGTTTTTCTTTGCACATTTGTGTTCACATATTTAAGGTAATATTATATATTTAACATTAGATCGCAAACATTTTTTAGTATCATTGTAAACTCTTTAGTCCTTTTAACATTTTACTTAACATTCCAGCTCATTTATATCCCATAATTTACATAACCATTTCCTCCTGTGAGGCACTGAGGCTGTTGTGTCATCCATGTAACATCATTTTGGACCTCAACTTCTACAGTATAATTCCTTGGTCACATAGTGGCTTGTTCTACAGGATTTATTGAATTACCCTATAAAACTTAACATAGTGAAGGTGATTCTTCACTAGAATCTTGTTATTTTCAAGGCATCTGTAACCCAGGAATTGTAGGAAAATTATACTTTAGGATCAATTACTACCCACCCCACCCCCACCTTCATGTTTTAGAAAATTGAAGACAGAAATTTTCAGAGGCCTGACTCTTCAGGTCCCCCTCCTGTTTTTTGTTTGTTTGTTTGTTTTTGTTTGTTTGAGGCAAAGAGTCATGCTGTTGCCCAGACTAGAGTGCAGTGGTGTGATCTTGGCTCACTGCAACCTCTATCTCCTCCCACCTTAGTTTCCCGAGTAGCTGGGACTAAGAGCACATGCCACCATGCCTGGCTAATTTTTGTATTACTTGTAGAGACGGGGTTTCTCCATGTTGCCCAGGCTGATCTTGAACTCCTGGGCTCAAGCGATCTGCCTGCCTCAGCCTCCCAAAGTGCTGGGATTACAGGCGTGTGCCATCGTGCCTGGCCTCCAGGTCCCTTTTTTTTTTTTTTTTTAAATACTTTAGAGAAGTGCTGTCCAACAGAAATATGATGTGAACCACAAATGCAACCCACAGATGTTAATTTTAAATGCCCTAGTAGCCATACGTAAAAAGTAAAATAAAAGAGGAAACTAATTTTAATAATGAGCTGAATGCAATATACCCAAAAGATTATCATTTCAATCTGCAATCGATATAAAAATTACTAATGAGATATCTTATAAATCTTCTTATACTGTTAGAAATGGACCTATGCATTCTATACTTAACGCATATCTGTTATTAGTCTAGCTACATTTTAAGGTTCAGTAGCTGTATGTAGTTAGCTGCTACCACTTGGGACACCACAGCTGTGGAAAGCTAGCATAAGCCGTAGATAAGAAGGTGGATTCCATCTGGGGTTTGAGCTAGCTCTGTGTTTATTAGCTAACCTCAGGCAAGTTACTTAACTTCTCTATGCTTCAGTTTGTCTATCTGTAAAATGATAACAGTCATAATAATTATTGGGTAGAGTTGCTATAGAATTTGATGAGATAATCCACGGAGATAGTGCTCAATAAATGTCCTGTGAAGAAATGTTGAAAAAGTGTAGCTAGTGATCCTACTCTAACTTAACCAATGACTTTCAGCATCCTATCATCTTCCCCTTTCACTTTGTCACTGTTTTGGGTAAGAATGAATTATTTGGAAGTTAATCACTGCTCTCCTGCTCTGGAGAAAGGGACTAGCATTTCATCCATAGCCTAGATGCCCACGGCAATGTGGAATCAGGTACCTATTTGTTATGTTTAATCTGTTGATGACAGCGCTTCTCCGGGGCTCCTTTTGGTTCTCCTCTAACAGAGGCCTACACTATTTCCTCCTAGATTGTCAGATAATATGTTCTGATCTCTTCCAAGTGGTGGATGGGAATGTAGAGGGAACCACAGGTTCTTAGCATGGCTACATACTCTGTGGCTGTCGTGGTAGTTTGCATGGGTTACTTAGTGGAGATTTAGGCCTATTCTACCTCTCTTAACTTCTAATATTCCAGCCTCAGCATGGAGCTGAAAACAGAAATAACTGAAAAGAGAGTTTGGCAGAGATTTCTGAGCCAGAAAACTTGCTTTGCATTCTGGTCCAGGTATATGTGCCTCAGTGGTTCTGCCATAGGACGGGAGAGAGCTACCAAGTGGAGGTGTGATGGAAAAGGCTCCCTTCAGTTCACCCCGGAGGTGGGTTGGATTCCTTTAAGCAGGAAGACACCGGCTGCAATCCCAAGTCCTTTGTACTTAGAAAATTTGAGCGAATCTCACAGATAATGCTGTATTAAAGGCAAACGCTCTTGCTGACCAACAGGCAGGCTGTCTTCAGGCACATCACAGTTAGAAAACATACCTGGAACCTCTTGTTGAATTCTTGTTGGTTGCCACTTCTCTGTACTGACTTTTGTGTCCTCAACATTGAGTGTTAGCTCACAATATTTTTATATTGTGTGTGTGATCAGGACTGGTTTTAAGGGTGACTATAATTAGAGAACAGCCAGCTATACCTGATTTTCATTGTATTCATGTATTACTGTGATGTGTTTATTTTCATTTAGTGCTGAAAACACCTGCAAACTTGTCTGCAGTCACATGCATCTTTTCCTTCTGTTCGAAGAGGTATCCTATCATGGCCAAAGCCCTCAATCCCATTCCTGCCTACCTCCTCCTTCCCTTCACCCCACGGCCTGTCCCCTCTCTCCTCAGTCTTCACCTGATCACTCTCACTTGGCTCCTTCACATCTGTTCTTACATCCACGCAAGTCCTTCCTGTCTTTCTGGACTCCACATCCTCTCCAGTTGTTGCCGGATCTCTCTCTTCTCTGTCATAGCCTGATACTTGCAAGAACTGGTCTCACTTGTGACATCCCTGCCCTGACCCCTATGTACTCCTCAAGCCCCTGTGATCTGGATTCTGCCCACCATCGCAATGGCACTGTTCCCCCCAGGTCAGTCGTGTGCTCTTGTACGCTTTATTTCTCTTCTTCTGTGACCTCTCTCCAGTGTTTGACGCTGTTGTCTATTCCCTCCACCATCAAATTACTTTTTCCCTTTGGTTTTGGTGCCACACTATCAGTGTGTGTGTGTGTGTATGTGTGTGTGTGTGTTCACTTACCTCTTTGGTTTACTAGGTTCTCCTCCTCTATCCATCCCTTGAATGGGTGCCCTTTTCCGTCCTCTATTTTTCTTATTCCTTTGGCTTTAATGATATTAAACACTGATAACTCCAAGCCATACTTTAACTCCAAGTCTTTCTTCTGACTTCCAACCCATATTTGAACTTTCTACTAGACACTTTCATTCAAACTTCCCAGTAGGCACTTCAAACTAAGCATGTCCAAAATTTAGTGCATCAGTATAGGGTGACCATATATTTTGTTGTCCAAACTAGGTTAACTTTTGAGTGTGAAAAAGAGGTACTACTAGTAATTATGCCACAACAATAGGCATAGACAGATACTGTTCCAGGAAAATCAAGACAAGTGTCTAGGGCCTACTTATCCTTAGGCACAGCAAGCACCGTGCCCAGGCCATGGTTACAATATTTTTAGGGGCCCATGAAAATATTTTAATTTTGTTTATAATCAGAAGAAAAAGTAATATACTACTAATAAAGTAATAATGAATCTAGCCTGGATTATCTCTGTCTTTATATCAATGCAGTCATAAAGTATAATTTTGAATTTTTTTAATGAAGAAAGGGGCCCACAAAGGCCAGTGTGACAGAGAAACCATGAAAATCATCATGTGGCCTTATGTGTGGCCACCCTTAACACCCACTTCTCCAGATGTGCTTCCTTTCTTGATTTCTTTATCTCACAGACTGGCATCCTCATATTTACTCAAAAGACCCCACTCTGAAAACCTGGATATCATCCTTGAGTCACCTCCACCTGTCCCTTCAGCACCCACTCCACTGAGCAGAAGGATTACCTGTGGCTCAACAGTTCCCTAAGCTTCTCTTTCCGTCTAGGAACACTGTCCCATGGCCGCCTTTTTCTTAGGTCAACCAGCAAATCAAAGAAGCAGACTTCGGCCAAAAGTTTTCTCATTTTTCTTTTTGTTTTCTTCCTTGAGTATATTCCTCTCTTCTTCCTTTGTAACTTTCAGATGCTTTTATTGGCTGGCAACAAAGTGCTTAACTCTGCCAAACAACCACCCCGGGCCTGCAGGCTCTTCTCCATGCAGGGCCCAGTCTCCTCTCCCACCTGCTGTGAATTTGTTCTTGGGCTGTGAGGAGCATCTGTCAGCATTTCAAGATTCAGATGATGGTGCTTCTCTCTTTGCCAGAGAGAATGAGCATGACTTAACTGGCAAAGCAGCCTTGTGGTTTTCTAGATTATCCTTAATGCTTGAATTTAAGAAAAATTGCTCTGTAAGGAATGTTAATTTTATCTTTAATGCTACAGATAATGAAAATGAGAATTCCGTACGACGCCTAGACATTGCCTGCATGGATGGTTACTCAATGCCCTCACGCATCCCCCACTGCTCTCACATTTCATCTGATGAATTCTCATTTGCTCCACAGGTTGGACCAATGAGGCAACACTAGGGGAGGAAGGTGTCTTTTCCAGAAAGACAGGGAAAGCCATTTCCTTCCCAAAATATGCTTCCTGGATCATTGCTGTTCTACAGGTCTAACTGACCATAACTTTCACATCATGGCTTTGAAATGTTCTTTTATTCACAAATGAGCATAGAATCAAAGAAAGGTTAAAAAGAAAATGCATGCACACAAACACACAACCCACATCTTGTGTTAGCAACAAATAACACATTTTCCAAATTCTAGAATGTTGAAATTTTCCAAATACCATGAAAACATCATGATAGAAGAGTCCATAACATTAAGCATAAGAATTAAATCAGGGTAGCCTTAGTCTGTTAAAAAGCAGAAACACGTTGATGCCTACCAAAATAAAAGTCAATGGGCATAATGAAACCATTGGAAGGAATGGACCTTACTTAGAAACATCCCCATAGAAAGTCACAGAATTCCTTTGCAGCCTCATCTCATGACTTCTTCTTCAACCAGCATATTCCCTCTATGCTATGGCTCACTCAGTTTAAAATATTTTTTCCACTCTTCAAACACAATGCATAGTTAACTGCATTTTCTTATAAAATAGTTTATCTTCAGAAAGAAAATCAGATCACTATAGGAGGATCCACATGCAAAATCCAGTGTCTATCATTCAATATATTTGTCCCTGGGACACTGGTCTTTTTTCCCCTCCCTTGCCCCCAACCTACTTTTAAGGATTCAGAAGCCACAAGAATTTCCTTGGGACTTCCTGAGTCCTGCCTTCACGCAGAACTCAGGGCAGGGATGGAAAATCTCTTTCAACCTCCGTGCCAACCGTGATCGAGTGGGGGCACCTATGTTAGAAGAACTCTGATGGGGCATCAGCGTTCACTCCCAAGGTCTGCCATTGGCCATATCGGGGAGTGGAAGCTCAAATGCACTAGATTGCCATCTCTGGAATAAGAACACCTGGATGAGACGATCCAAGGATTAGGAAAGAAGTGAAAGAAAAATGCCTTTTGAGATGTAAAGTTTAAAATCAACACTATTTGTGTTGCATTTCATCTGCATTGCCTCCTGGCTTAATCTGAAGCTGGCAGTGTCCTTCCAAGCACTTCACATGGGAGGCGCTGGCGTGGCCTGTGAACTTGGCCTGAAAGGCCCCATAGTTCTGAATGAGCTTAGACTCGGAGAGACTGATGCCACCAAATACGAAATTCCCAGTTTTTCTTTCTTCTAAGATTTGTAACGTTCTCAAGTTAGGAGGTGTCTCATAATCAGTTCTTCTTTTGTGGGATCCAAAAGGTATTTTCCTTATTTAAACAAAACAAAATAAAACAAAAAACAGCTAGAGGCCAGGCGTGGTGGCTCATACCTGTAATCCCAGCACTCTGGGATGCTGAGGCAGGCAAATCACAAGGTTAATCCAAGAAGTTATTATATTGATGCTACATTTTAAAATTAATGATTCCTCTGAATAGGAAGAGTCCAATAGGTACTTTACTCCTCTTGCTATAAATTCACAAGCATAAGTTTATAACTGTAACTTGTATTCCATATAGTTATACCTGTAACAGTCTTTTTTAGAGCTTTAAAACTTTCTTCATCCGGGTGTGGTGGCTCATGCCTGTAATCCCAGTACTTTGGGAGGCCAAGGCAGGTGGATCACGAGGTCAGGAGTTCAAGACCAGCCTGGCCAAGACGGTGAACCACTGTCTCTACTAAAAATACAAAAACTAGCCAGGCCTGGTGGCAGGCACCTGTAATCCCAGATACTTGGGAGGCTGAGGCAGGGGAATTGCTTGAACCCGGGTGGCAGAGGTTACAGTGAGAGTGAGCCAAGATCATGCCACTGCACTCCAGCCTGAGCAACAGAGACTCCATCAAAAAAAAAAAACCTTCTTCAAATATAAACATTTTACCATTACCCATTTTTATATGCTTCACTCTCCCCTGAATATCCCACAAGAGTTTCTCTTCTATATGTCCCTATTGAATAAAAAGTATTCATTGAGTTTTACATTCTATAGTTTGATTATAAAAGTAGTCTTTATTTTCTAAGTATTATGATATTTTATAAGTATAATACAAATTATATTAAGAGTTATAACATTAAATATGCTTTTTAAACTACCCATGCAGAAACTCTCTCAATTTGGAAGCATAGCCCTACCAGGAGAGACTGTATCATTTTTAAACTTAATTTAATAACTTGTCATTTTGGTGTCTACAAATCTTGTGGTCTTCATAAAGTTGAGTCTTTTCCTGAAAAATATCTCCACCCTATCAACCAACAGAATCATAGTAATCAAATTGAGGGACAGCAAAGCTGAAAAACAGATCTTGGATGATGGTGACCTCATCAAAGACAGGACCACTGAGAGGGCTGCCTGGCTCTCGTGTCCTCTGTTGACTGTCAGTTTACCTTCTACTTGTTGGCTCTGGTGGAAGAAGGCTAGTCCTTTTCCAGATAGTTCCATCCTATCAGGGCATTCCTTTCTGTACCTAAGGCAAGCTGATCAAGTGTTTGTTTGGGTACAGGGCATTCTCAGCGGTGTTTTATTAGGTGAATAAAAGCTGCTTTTTTCCTCATTAAAGGGATGAGATGTGATGGGTTTTTTTTAATCAGCTATAGGATCTGCTCTGGAAATCTTCTGGAAGCCTGTGTTTCAAGGATGCTGGCCTCCAGATACCTGGAGTTGGGATTCCATAATGATAACGTGATTGTATTCCACCTTATTATAGCATTATCGGTCAGTGAAGAAAATTTAAGTCACTGCTACTGTATCAAGACGATTGTCTTAAGTGCCATGGAATGATCCCAAAAGACCAGAGAGGATGCTGCTTCGTTCTACCTGTGAGGTGGAACAGCATAATGCTTAAGAATGTGCATGTTGGTGCCACACTGCCTGGGTTAAAATCTCAATTCTGCAACTTTTGGTGGCTTAGGCAAAGTTACCTCACCTCCCAGGGACTTGTTTTTGCTGTTTGTAACATGCAGGTTGTAGTGGTATCCTCCTCTCTCCTAGCTAGGGTTGCTGTGGGGGTTAACTGGGTTAGAATACATCAAGCATTTAGAAGAGTCTGGAGCTTGCTAAGCCCAGTTGAATCTTTGCTATTATTATGCATGGGACTCAGACGACACACGTACACACACACACACACACACACACACACACACACACAGTCTATACAACTGATCTTTGATATACACAGAAACCACCTGGGGATCTTAAAATGTAGATCTTGATCCACTGGGTCTGGGATGATCTGAGGCTCTGCAGTTGCCGCCGCTCATAGACCATGCTTTGAAGGAGAGATGGAGAGCAGATGTGTTTACAGAAAATATTAGCAAGAGTGACAAATCAATGTGGCTCTGGTTATAATCACTCCTTGTCTACTGGAAAGTTCCCAGAGCTGGTGGGGAGCTGGGAGGATGCGGTTCTGGCCCTGACTAGCTGCACATTATATCACTTAAGGCCCACCACTTAAGTGCGTTGTATTTCATTTCTTCCATCTTCCAAATGGGGATAATAATACTTGCTCTACCTACTTCATGGGATTGTTGTAAGGGTCAAATGAGAAAATGTATGTGAAAGCTCTTTGAAAAATTAAAAGTGCTGCCCAATTGTAAAGGGATCGATAGTAGCAGAAGGAGGGGTGGACTGGGGGACATTTGACTGGGAGTGGAGAGCTCCCCAGAAGAGTAAATTCTGAGCTGAGGTTTGAAGGAGGTTGGAGAGGCAGATTGGCTGTTATTCCAATGTAGTAGTAACTGCTAATGGAGGAAACAACACAAAGACAGAAGTAAATATGCCCAGGTGTGTGTCCATGCATTCAGAGAGCCAAAGCAAACTAGCATGCTTTCTCAGCAGAGGGTCCATTCCGAAGAATTAATGAGATATTAGATTTTTTTTTTAAGTAACCAGAGAAAAAGAGCATAAAAGGGAAGGTAGAACATTCTATCTGAAATCTCAATTGAAGCCTTTTGAGTGGATCCAAAGACAATAGAGAAATTATTTTATGAAGTACTTTCAATGTCATTCAATCAGCAAATGAGTCCCCCCCACCCGCCCACTTCTTGGGCACACAGCACAGAGGAAGCCTCCCAACACCTGGCCACTAATTACTGCCTCCACCAGGCTTTGATGCTCCCAGGGATTAGCTTGTGTCTGCACCAAAGACTTTATTCCAAAATTGTATGGGAAACTCCAGCCTCATGTCTCTGCTGTTCCTGGTCATTTGCCTTTTTGGGTCATGGCTGGCTTCATGGCTGTGTGATTCATGCAGGAGCTTAGGACCCCAAGCTCAGAAGGGCTCTCTGTTTAGTTCAATGTGCTGCTGTCACTGTCTTGAAATGCTTGATATTTTTGAACAAGGGACCCAGCACATTTGTTTTTGCACTGGGCCCCAGTACTGGCTTCAGTTTCCCTCTTCTCCCTACCAGCTGCCCACTATTGACCCTCCTGCCAACCTTTCCCCTTTGCCTTCCAGAACACCTTTCCATAAGAACCCCTCCCTCCATGGTTCTCATTGACTGTGCATCAGTGTCACCTAAGGCACTTTAAATAATACTAACGTCTAAGTCCTACCCCAGACAATTAGAGCAGAATTGCTGGGGCTGTGTATTTCTGTGATGTGCATATGATTCTAATGTGCACCCATTCAGTGTAGAGAAAAACAGTCCTGTTTGCAGAAAGCATCTTCCCTTACTGGCTTAAAGCAAAATTTTGCTGTTCTCTGTGAACATGGCTCTCTGCAGTCCTTTCAATAAGAGATTGTTCACTCGTGTCCACCCTACACATGATGGTATCAGAAGGAGGTTGAGATTGTCACATCCCTCAAATGCCACTAACACACCATAACTCCTCCACTGTGTTCCTTTGAGAACCTTGCTCCTCTGTGATATGCCACATCTCTTGCCTCATTCTGTCACTGAAGGCAATGTTCTTTGGCCACCTCAACTCTGGCGGTCTTCGCCTTCTCTGTGAATACGTACTCTTATTTCTGTTACCACCCAGAACTCTTTACTCCAAAGACCGTATGTGAAGCCCAGGCTTATTCTGCATCATCTCTCAGTGCTATCTTTGTTCCTATAATATCTATTCTCCCACCCCAAATAAAGGAACATTCACTTGCTTTGGTGAATAGGGGATGGATATATCTTTCGGGAGGCAATCATTCAACTCATTACATAACTTGTGCAACTTTGCAGATTGGAACCGCAGAAAATCCATGGTCTCCAACCTCTTCAACTAGGTCTGTTACTTGCTTACAAAGAGCTCCTGTTCAAACTCCTTTCAATGACTGTCTGAAATGTCACAACCACCCCTCTCCAACTCAAGCCATCCCCACCTCTCTCACAGATGAGCTGGTGTCCTTCATTCCTTAGAAAATTGAAATCATTAGGCTGCTTCTCCATCACCTTCCTCCATCCACACTCATTCTCTTTTCTTCCAGCCCCAAAGATGATGTTTCCTTCCTCTTGTTCAAAACCAACTTATCATGTGAGCTCTCAGTTCATTTCCCACCTCTTTCAGCAAGCTTATTACATTAGGAGTATCAACTTTCTACATACATTTTTAACCTTTCTCTCTTAACTACCTCCTTCTCAGATTATAATCTCTACCTCCTTAAAAAAGAAAACAAAAGCAACAACAAAACATTTTGCTCCATATTATCCTTTTCTGTTTTATAAATCAGAAGATTTTAAATTTTTTTACTTCATCTTAAAGCACAAAAGTCGTTTCACATTGCTTATAATATTGACATTGTAAATGTCACTTTTTAAATAATATAAATGACACATTGCAAATAATATTTATCCTTAATATGTGCTAAGCACTCAGTTATATCTGATTTTATTCCACTTCATTCTATTATATATTTTACTACTGTATGTGTTATAAAATCCTGGTTGCCACTCACAAACCTTTTTTTCACATTCCTCAAATAGACTACAACCTACAGTTTGAAAACCATTGTTTTCAATGTTTTGCCTGTTTAACACATTGTACATGTGTCTTCACTTCCTATGCATCTCAGCCCTCACTGAAATGCAGCCTCAATTCTCATTATTCCAATGGAACTGCTCATGCTAGGGCTTATTCATACAAATAATATTTTAAGTACTTAGTACTTGTTAACATATTAACAAATCTAGTAGGTATCTTTCTCTTCTTCTCTTCTTGATCCCTTTAAAGCATTTGGGATGACCAGCTGCACTGTCCTCTTGCAAAATCTCTGCTTCTGTGGTCACCTAACAACTGTTAACTCTCTGGATTCTTATCTCATCTAATTGAATGTTTCTCCTCGGTTTAACTCCTGGGCTCTTTTCTGCTGCAATTGTTTACCATTGTATTCCCCAGAATTGCATCCTTAAGTCATTGTTTTCTAACCCACTCTTTCTGACAGTGCATCCATTCTGTGGCTGAAGTATCACCTGTTTGTTGATTGTCCCTGAGTCTATGTCTCTTTCTTGAGCATCTGGTGGTATCAACATCACCATCAGAGTCCCATAGGCACTTTACACTTACTATACCCAAACCTGAAATTTTTATTCCAGCAAAAACGCAGCAAGGAAAATCACGTTTTCTGGGAACCTGGCTTGGCAACAATTGACATATCCTTTAGACTAGGGGTCCCCAACTCTCAGGCTGTAGACTGGGACCAGTTCATGGCCTGTTAGGAACTGGGCTGCACGGCAGGAGGTGAGAGGCAGGCAAGCGAGCATTACTGCCTGACTTGCACCTCCTGTCAGATCAGCAGCTGCATTAGATTCTCATAGAAGCATGAACCCTATTGTGAACTGTGCATGTGAGGGATCTAGGCTATGCACTCCTTATGAGAATCTAATGCCCGATGATCTGAGGTGGGAAGCATCATCCCGAAACCATCCCCCACCTGCCATATTAGTCTGTTCTCACATTGCTATAAAGAACTACCTGAGACTGGGTAATTTGTAAAGAAAAGAGGTTTAATTGACTCACAGTTCCATGGACTATACAGGAAGCATGGCTGCAGAGGTCTCAGGAAATTTACAATGGTGGCAGGAGGCAAGAGGGGAGCAGGCAGTTCTTACATGGCAGGAGAAGGAGGAAGAGGGAGGAGGAAGAGAGAGAAGTGGGAGGTGCTACACACTTCTATAAACAACCAGGTCTCTTGAGAACTCACTCACCATTACAAGAATAGCAAGGAGGAACCTGCCCCCATGATCCAATCACCTCCCACCAGGCCCCTCTTCCACGTTAGGGATTATAATTAGACATGAGATTGGGCAGGAACACAGACCCAAACCAGATCACCACCCTCCTTGGTCTGTGGAAAAATCGTCTTCCACAAAACTGGTCCCTGGAAACAAAAAGTTTGGGGACCATTGCTCTAGACCAATAATTCTCACGTTCCTTAGGCCTAATAATGCCAAGAGTTCATACAAACCACCTTCTTCTATAGCTTCCATTGCTGAAGAGTGAATTTCAAGTTTATTCTACTATTCGTTATCCACAATAACAAATACAATTCCTCATTATTATAACACAAAACACACTATGCAAATCTAAATTATTATGTCATGCTCCAAGCCAAAGTACAAACATTTTCACATTTCCAACATAAAATCCCCTCAGAGTCCGACATTCCGACCACCTGATTAAGGTCCATAAGTCCAGGCTGACACCTGCATTCCCTGTGAAGTCTTGCAAATGCCAGCGTCCTCCCTTCCTAAGAGGCCCAGTTCTGTTTTGATAGATACTAAAGAGGGGCAAATTCATGTGTTTAGTCTACGGGAAAGGACAAGCTGGTCCATGCAAATAGGCCAATAAATTATGGATTTATTTGAACAGCAATAGAATCATCATAAAGATTAGAGTGACCCAATCTGTTAATTTTTCTTTTTCTCTATTTTGGTTATCTTTCCCCCTTCAGGTGCAGAAAAATTTGAATCAGTGCCAATTTGTTTAATTGGATTTTTAAAATAACCACAAAAATATCAAGTAGTCCTTTTAAGCTTTTTGAGTGAGCTCAACAAGGGCCAAATCAATTAAGCAAATTGCTTTAAAAAATAACCTACTAACTCCAAACAAACCACTTCCCTATTTCAGAGATAGTATATGCCTAGATTTATGCCCAGCACATTTTTCCAGCTGAATTGCCAGCTTCTCAGCACTAGGGATTTAAAAGGGAAATGCTGACACAATCTCAGCCATGGTAGCAAAATGGTGCAGCTTTAATCCAGCAGGGCTCTTTGGACAGCAACTGGAGGACGAGACAACAGTTCCCTGGAGTTCACCAAGCCTGTGGCTGTCACCTGATTTGTTTGTGGCTTGGGTGGGGCACTCATGCTCAAAATATCTGCACTCTGACTTACAAGACATTTTTCTCTCCTCTTTGGTTTTCTTACATAGATATATGTGAAATATGAAACACATCAAATGGGTGGGAGATTTAACGGTTTTCTTTTTCCCTTTGTCTGCTACCTTCCCCCTCACCTACAGTTTAATAAACAGTAGCAGAAGAGCTGTATTTTCTTCTGAGCAGCAATATGTAACTAGAACAAACAGAGGACATAGGAAAGGTGGAGAAAAGTTAGATATATAAGCAAGAAAAAGTGAGTTATTGATTTTATTGACTGGTCTGTTAACTTCTGACATTGCAATAAAGTCTTATTTATTTGTATACGGAAGACTCAATTACATAGATACATATCATTTTAACAACTGGGTTATTTACAGGAGAATTGCAGCTTCATAAATAATATAGACCTGGAATTTCTTAAACTGATGTTTATCCATTGTTACCTAAAGAAGTTATGATGGCTGCAAGTACACTTCAGTGTAGTCATTAGAACAGCATTACAATAGGATGGGTGGAGGGATCGGGGCAGGGTGAAGGACAATAGTGTACTAAGGACAAGAATGCTCAGTCCAGTGAAGATATACAGCAAATACTCCTGGGCTAATCAGATCCAGGACAGCGCCACTGAATTGTCCTCCCTCCTGCCATAACATGACAACCAGGAAAACTGTCAATGGAGACAGTTGGGTTCAAGCATCCAGGTCTTTAAACTTCTGTTTTAACTATTTTTACAAACCCTGAAATATAATGCTAATGACTTAAAACAGGAGATTTTGAAGGCTATGTCTAAAAACAAAGCCTGCATCTGAAAAGAAAGTTTTATAAAAATAGAACCATGTATTCCCAAACATCTTCTCTTGATGGGGCAACTGGTAGACACGTAGGGGAATATTCTAGTGCTGTCCTGCATTCCCTGGAATTTCCTAGAGCCTCTTTCAGGTGATCTCCTGAAATAATTTCTTGTTTAACCACTAGTTTAATAGGTAGCTTCATTGCTAGGCTGTAGGCCCCAGAGGCTAAGGGAGCATATCTGTCCATCATTCAGTAAATATTTTGGGGAATGAGTAAATTAATTAAGTAATGAGAAATGTGACAACTTAGTGTGTGTGTGTGTGTGTGTGTGTGTGTGTATATATATATATATTATATATATATATTTAGATGGAGTTTTGCTCTATTCCCCAGACTGGAGTGCAGTGGCATGATCTTGGTTCACTGCAACTTCCACCTCCCGAGTTCAAGCAATTCTCCCACCTCAGCCTCCTGAGTAGCTGGGATTACAGGCACTCACCACCACGCGTGGCTGGTATATTTTATGTATCCCTAGCATGTTGCAAAATATGTTCCTCCTGGCAAGAACTTAATAAATATCATGTTGAATGAACAAATGAACAATTTTCAGATGAGGTGGCTAGAGTTCATAGTCAGTAGTGAATTTGGAACTCAGACCAGGGTCTTAGAACTGGGAATCCCCAAGCATAGCTCTCCTTCAGGGCAAGGACTGAGAGCTACTGGGAATGGAATGACAACTGCAAGAAAATACCAGCAGAATCCAGCCTGGGCTCTGAGCAAGCATTTGCTACTTGGTTAAGCATGCAGGCTGTCACTACCTCCCTGGTGGCTGTCTCCCTGGTCTTTGTTTATTTATTTGGTCCCTATCATTATAGTCCACCTATATCTACATGTGTGCTTATGCTCCACTTAGGATCTGAGTTGTTTTGGGGATGCACGTTCAGACACCACCTCAGCCTTTGTATAGATTCCTCAGCACCAACCGAGCCATTTTTGCCCAAAGCCATCACTGCCAGACATTGCCCTGAAAATGATATCTTCCACACCGGAAATATAATTCCTTTCATTCTTCTTCCACTACTGCTCATACAGGACTACGTAGATTTCTATCCTGAGCTCTATGTCCCTTGGGTCTGAGCCCTGAGTAGTGCCTGTCATCTCCCCTTCTGCAGAGCCTTTGCAAATCACTAGGGAAGGTGCTGTCAGGGTCTGCTCCTTCCCCAGCTGTTTCTTCCCCTCCTGACACACCTGTGGGCTCTACCCTGCCCCCCCAGGCATTGGCAATGTTGAGGCTAATGCTCAGAATCTCAGTATCTTGTCAGATCAAACAGCTGTGACCCGGTTTCCCAGGCCTGCCACCTGCTCTATGTTCTGGAGCCCTGCTGGGTGACATGCCTACTAATGTTATCGCCAAGGTGGTCTCTTGTCTCCCTTCAAATACAAGGTAACAATAAGAATGCTTACATTTATTGTGTGTTTACTATGTGCCAGAAACTGCAATTATGCAATTTATTTATTTAGTGCACTTCATCCTCACTCTATGAAGGAGGTAGCATTTTTACTTCAATTTTACAGATGACAAAACTGAGCCAAGAAAGATTAAGTAGCTTGCTGGAGGTCCCACATCCGTTAAGTGGTGGAGACAGGCAATCCGCCTTCACAGCCTGTGCTCCTCGTCCTAAGGCTCTTGCTAGATTCCTGCCTGGGGCTGGCGCTTAACCACTGACAGGTGTCCTGATGGAGGCTTTGTCTTTGCCTATCTGTTCCACCCCAAACCCCAAACCCTGACCGCTCAATCTCCTGACTCAGCTGTCTGAGAGTAAACACCAAAGTTGGAAGCATCGGCTACGTTTCACTCAGTGGTGGCATTGACAAGTCTTTACTGCCATCAGAGGGTAGGGTGGACAAGAGACAGGACAGGGCAGAGGCATGCAGCTATGTTTGTGGTCTGCATGTCATGGAGGGCCACTGAAGGGGCCAGGGGACAGCTACCAGCAGCAGTAGAATGGAGGATTTGGGATTTGAGAGCCACTACTTCTGGATTTGAGGCAGAGAAACCAGGCAAAGGTAACTGAGAGATGGGCTTGTTGAGCATGTGTGATTAGAAAGACGAACATAAATGGAAATGTGAAATTAGAAGGAACTGGAGCTTTTGAGAAGAAAATGCTGTTTTTTTTTTTTTTTTTTTTTTTTTTTTTGGACCTGTGGGAGATGGCATTGTTTCGGAACACTGGATACAAGCTCAGAGAAGTTTTTAGATGTGGCCATTTCGATTGACACCCCCTCCTCCTCTGGTCTTCCTACACTTTTTTCCATATGCCTGAATTAATTCTTACATATTGGCCACATGAGTCTTTGATTTTACAGGTTCCACTAAAATGTCCCCTTGTTAGAAGGCATCCTCTGTGGCCACAGTGATTTCTTCAATGCTTCCCTCTTTCCTTCTTTATCATGATCATTTGTGATTGAACAATTGTATGTCAATGTCACTTGTAAAAATAATTGATAATGACAGCCAACATTTGTTGAGTATTTATTATGTTCCAGGCACACAGCTGGGCTCTTTTTATCCAGTAATCTCTTTAAGTCTCACAATTATGATGCAGGTGCTATTATTACCTCCATTTTACAGTTGAAGAAACTAAAATCAGGGAGCTTAAATAACGTATCCAAAATTACACAGGCAGTGCATATGAAGCAAAAAGAAAAGCACAAGTCAGTCAGATTCTACATGGTTGTCAGAATCTTTTTTTTATAATTTTTTTTGAGACAGAGTCTCACTCTGTTGCCCAGGTGCAGTGACATAATCTTGGCTCACTACAACCTCCGCCTCCTGGGCTCAAATGATTCTCATACCTCAGCCTCCCAAGTAACTGGGATTGCAGGTGCACACCACTGCCCCTGGCTAATTTTTGCATTTTTAGTAGAAACAGGGTTTTGCCACATTGCCCAAGCTGGTCACAAACTCCTGGCCTTAAGTAATCTGTCCACCTTGGCCTCCCAAAGTGCTGGGTGTACAGGCATGAGCCACTGTGTCTGGCCTGAATCTGATTTTTTTTTTTTTTTTTTTTTTTTTTTTGAGACGGAATCTCGCTCTGTCGCCCAGGCTGGAGTGCAGTGGCCGGATCTCAGCTCACTGCAAACTCCGCCTCCCGGGTTCACGCTATTCTCCTGCCTCAGCCTCCCAAGTAGCTGGGACTACAGGCACCTGCCACCTTGCCCGGCTAGTTTTTGTATTTTTTAGTAGAGACAGGGTTTCACCGTGTTAGCCAGGATGGTCTCGATCTCCTGACCTTGTGATCCGCCCGTCTCGGCCTCCCACAGTGCCGAGGCTTGAGCCACCGCGCCCGGCCCTCTATCTGATTTTTAGAGACTCTTGTTATCTTCTTTTTATGGGGTTCTGGTTATGGGATTATGTGAATGATCTTCCTGAATTTTTCAGAATCTGATTTTCTAAAGTCTAGGCACATCTGGCTCTGCTTCACATTCCCTTTCTTGATAAACAACTCGTCTGAGGATATTCAGTCACATTATCCTAAGGATTCCATTACAGCAACGTGGCCCAGTTGTTCAGAATTAAGTCTAGACTCTGCTCCCTGAACTCCAGAGAGATGAAACTGTCAGACAGGTCAACCAGAAATTTATCAGATATTCTACTTTCAGCTGACATTTCCAAGAGAAGCTCTTCATTGCCAAATGTATCTCCCTGTACAAAAATTTTATAATTAGCATTAGATAGCATCATCCATACCTCCCACACGGTTTGGGGTCCATCCTATACCCTCAAAATGAAACTCGTACTCTTTAACTGAGAAAGAGAAGAGCAGCCCCTAACACCTAGGACCTGGCCTGGTGCTCACAAATGGGACATTGGTATTGTCCCACTGAGCACAATTTCATAGAACGTCAACATCAGATGAGGCCACAACATCAGACAAGGCTACTCTGACCAGGATGGGCCACGGCAAAACCAGGTGCACTCCATTATCATGCCTGAAGACAGACAAAACACGAACATTGTCAAAACCACAAAATGACCGAATAGTCACTCATTCTGACTAATGTGAGTGCATACTCTTCTTTTATCAAATACAGTTTGTTTTTGTGTTGTTGCTGTTTTTCTTTTTCTTTTTTAGATGGAGGCTTGTTCTGTCGCCAGGCTGGAGTGCAGTGGCACGATCTCGGCTCACTGCAACCTCCACCTCCCAGGTTCGAGCTATTCTCCTGCCTCAGCCTCCCGAGTAGCTGGGACTACAGGCATGTGCCACCCACGCCCAGCTAATTTTTTTTTACATTTTTAGTAGAGGTGGGATTTCACCGTGTGGTCAGGATGGTCTTGATCTCCTGACCTCATGATCTGCCCTCCTTGGGCTCCCAAAGTGCTGGGATTACAGGCAAGAGCCACCATGCCCAGCCAAATAGTTTTAAATTGGCTTCATTTTTCCTACCTCCTGCAGAAGAATTATTAAAGTGTTCAATCATAAAGTTGCCCCACTTTCAGAAAGCATCATCCAATCCAGAGTGAAGCTCCACTTCCTTGAACTCTTTCCAAAATCACTGAGTGCAAGCCCAAATCCTATCAATCATTCCTTCTACCCCCTTCCTACTGAGATGCCCCCATGGTATATGTATGTCTACAGGGCCTCACTCCCTCACCCAGGCTGGAGTGCAGTGGCACAATCATAGCTCACCAAAGCCCTGACCTCCCAGGCTCAGGTGATTCTCCCACCCCAGCCTCCTGAGTAGCTGGAACGACAGGCACACACCACCATGCCTGGCTAATTTTTTTGTCATTTTTGTAGAGATGGGGTTTTGCCATGTTGACCAGGGTGGTCTCAACCTCCTGAGCTCAAACGATCCTCCCGCCTCGACCTTCCAAAGTGCTGGGATTACAGGCGTGAGCCACTATGCCTGACCCTTCCTTTCAGTGAATCTATAAATCAGAATGTGCTCCACCACATGGTGGTCTGTTGCTGAAGTACGTTGACATGCCTAAATACTCCTCATGATACACATTGATAGACTAGCGTATAATGCATAGATTTGTGTACAATGCAGCTTGGGATTGAAAGAGTACAAGAACTTGACCAGCCTTGGGTTTGAATCCCAACTCTTCCTTTTCCTCCTTCTACTTTTCTAAAAAACAAACAAAAAAAAAAAGGTTTGAGTCAGTTACTTGAATTTTCTAACCCTTAATTCTAATATTCTAATATCACAGGCTTGTTATGAAGATTAAATGAGATCACAGATGCAGAATTTTCTAGATAGAATATTGCCAGATCCTAGGCTGATGCTCAAGAACTAGGTGTTTCTTTCCCTGATCCCTTCTTGTTTGAGTCAGCTCCCTCCCTCCCTCCCTCCCTGCTTTCTTTTTCTTTTATTCTTCCCTTCCCTTCCCTTCCCTTCCCTTCCCTCTTGGAATCTCGCTCTGTCGCTCAGGCTGGAGTGCAATGGCACGATCTCGGCTCACTGCAACCTCCGACTCCTGAGTTTAAGTGATTCTCCTGCCTCAGCCTCCTGAGCAGCTGGGATTACAGGCATGCACCACCATGCCTGGCTAATTTTTGTATTTTTAGTAGATATGAGGTTTCACCATGTTGGTCAGGCTGGCCTTGAACTCCTGACCTCATGATCTGCCTGCCTCAGCTCCCAAAGTGCTGGGATCACAGGTGTGAACCACCACACCCAGCTGAGTCAACTTCTTCTAATAAGGCATTTTATCCAACTGCCATACTCCAGCAATACATTTTAACCCACCAAACCTGAGGATCTTTAGAAATTGTACATCAAAATTTCCAGTTTACTCGACTTCCTATTGTCTGTGCCATAACTCACTGATATATAGATCCCAATGAGTAATGAGTACTAACGTATTTTATTCATTCTAAGATATACAGCCTTTTAACCAACATTTTAATGAGGCATCTTAAAAGAAAGATTTGGGTATGCAAATTGGGATGTGCCTTATAATCAGTGGCATGTCATGGTTTAACTGGCAGCTTTGTTTCTTTCCTTGTGGAACAAAATATTCACAAATTTTACATCAATAACATCTTAGATTCAATAAAATATGCCATCTATTTTTAAACTATTGGATTTTTTTTTAATTATTTCACCTTTTCACCATTGTATTTAGGGTTATTGTGTGTGTCTTGTTTCAATTCTGACCCTAAAGTTCTAAAATCAAATGTAAACTCAAAAAGTAAATTTTTGAAGTATTTGGACTGAAAACCTGTAAGTTATAATCAGAGTCCAAGTCATGGTTAGTAGGGATATTTATATAAGATAAGCTCTGACACAGACCCAAAAATAAGTTGATATAACAAATGGACATTGCTACACAATTGATACTATCATGTAATGGTGTTAAAATAATGATAAAAATAATCTGAACAAGTTCTGTGGAGCTTTTGTTCTATTTGACTTTAAGTGGAACATAATCTTCAGAACAAGAGGACAACAAAATAATGCTTTGCTAAAAGGATAAAAGAATATGACCTAAGTCTACTAGTAATATAACACTCTATGAATGCACTCAAGTTAATAGCATCTTTTAGCGATAGATACTTTTTCAATTACAGTAATGCAAAGAAATAAATAGACTAAGTGAGAGAAAAATGGTCAGAGACACATGAATTGAACTAGTTGTTTGGCTGGTTGGTTTTTTACGACTGACTCTTGGGAAGGCAAAAAAGTCTCCAACAATCTCTTGATGAGACATTGATTTGAATTTTCATATTCTGGATCTACTTAATCTTCATAAGAATGCAATATTTTGTTACCCCATCTTTGAAGAAGGTTTGAAACTCTTGGTAATTTGTTTGTAGTGAGTTGTGTGACATCTTTCTCTTCCTGATCAATTTTGTGTTGTTGTCTGTTATAGAAGCTCTATTACCATACGGGTTTGCTAACTAGATGTGATGCTACAATTTCATGCAATGTGATTCCTCTGGGGGTATTTCCTTCCTGTCCTTTACTGAGTTCTAAATGACCCCCCTTTCACCGATTTTGAGTTGCACACAAGAGTGGATTCCAAATGCTACTCTTTTGGAGTATCTGTGTAGAAATGCTGTTTTATTTCTGCTTTAAGGGATTTAAAATTTTCATTACCCTTATTTAAAGTGATACTTTGGCTACTTTTGTAAAGAATGTGATGTTCTGAGAGCAAATAACTGAAATGGATAGGCCAGACTCTTATCTTCATGGACCCTCACAAATGGAAAAGTAAAGATATGGATATGGAAGGAGTAAGTGGTCAGGAAAATTGCCATAAATAACAGAGCAATGATATTGGGCTACATTTGGCACAAGTTTTGTTGTGTTTTAAAAAGGATAAATATGGTTCCCTTTAAGAGAATGTGGAAGCAGCTCTTCCTGCTGTGAACCTCTTCCTTGGTCGTCCTCCCAGCAGGTTGCATGGAGTAAGAAGTGGCCCAGGTTATTACTGTGATTGAGAGCATTCCTCCAGCACATTTTCTTTCTCCACATTCTCACGCCTCCCCCTTGACTTTTGTGGGATAGGATTTAAGAGTCTACCGCAAATGTCTGATGCAAGTTAGGAGTTGTGGGTGCATTCCTGCTTTTAGTACTGCCAAATAAAAAAGAAAGGAAGGGAGGAAGAAGGAAGGAATGAAAAAGACAGAAAGGAAACAAGACAAGGAGAAGGGAAGGAGAAAAGGATGGAGGAAGGAAGAGAGGGAGGAAGAAAAAGGAGAAATGCAAAGAATTATAAACTCAAACCCAGTGCTTCTTGCACTTTACCATGGGCATTGTGCATCACCTGGGGGCCATGTTATAATGTAGATTCTGATTTGGTGGGTCTGAGACCTGGCTGGACTGGGGCCCGAGCATCTGCCTTTCTCACAAGGTCCCAGGGGATGCCAATGCTGCTGACCCAGGGGTCACACCTTGATTATGGAGACCCAAAACTAAGAATGCAGCTGCTCTTAGCTCATTATTAACATTATTTTAAAGACGATTGCGGGGGTGCTTATTTCTTAGGAATTTGGTCAAGTTTTCCGGGGGAAAAATGGGGCACAAGAAAAGGATGTCTCTGGTGCGACCACTCTTTCCCTCTCCCTACTTCTCTGCCATTTCCTCTCCTCCACCCACCATACTGGGAACCTAGAGTGCTCTGGGGCCGGGTTCCATCAGATGCAGAGGAAAATATCTAAAAACTGCAATTTGTATCATGATATTGGTGATTTATTGTGGTCTGTATTATTGAAATATTTGCATTTAATGTATAATGTAGTGTAGTCTTGAAGTCAAATGGAATTGGATTCAGATCCCAACTCTATTACTCACTAACTGTGACCATAGGTGAATTATTTCACCTGTCTAAACCTTAGTTTCCACATCTGCAAAACGGGAACGATGGTCCTGATTACACAGACCTTCTGTGAAGATTTAATGAGAAAACAGATATAAAATACTGAGTATAGTGGCTGGCACATGGTAAGTATTGAGTCGATGGCAGCTATTATAAAATGTTTGAGCAGTAGAGAAACCTAATTGGCTAAAGATGTGATCCTGCCATCAGTGAGAAAGCCCTGATACTCTCATCTCTCTGCTGCTTCCTCATTGTGCCGAAGAGGCAGTGGGTTAATTTCTATTTATTTAGACAGTTTATACAGTTTTGTTTCTTGTATAAATGAATGAAATAATCATAAATACCTAATAGGGTTATTGTAAGAGTTGATTAAATAATATACACAAAGTCATTAGTGTATGACCTGGCACATATAAATATGTATATATGAAGGAAATCATATTTTTGTCTCTTAAAAATAAGGATTGAGGGAAGAAAGGAATTCTTTATTCAAAAGAATTTTGAATAAAGAGGAGTGTTGGCCACACATTCCTGTGCCTAGAAGAATAAAAGCAGTGAGCATGCTGTGATTCCTCAAATCCTACCTTGCTGACACGAAACACATGAAGCTCCCAAATACTCCAAACAGACCAGGGTCCATCTACCATGAAACAGTCACTGGTCAAAAGGAAAGTGAAAAAGAAAGCATGATGCTATGAGTTTTTCATTAGGCTGAAATTCTTCGTTTTTAAGGATTGTCTTGAGATTGAGAACACATCCTTTGGGGTGGGAGAAGGACGTTAAAATGTTGTTTGATCATGATAGTGAGAGGTGAAGCCGGCTGGGCTTCTGGATTGGGTGGGGACTTGGAGAACTTTTCTGTCTAGTTAAAGGATTCTAAATGCACCAATCAGCACTGTGTCTAGCTAAAGGTTTGTAAATGCACCAATCAGCACTCTGTAAAAATGCACCAATCAGTGCTCTGTGTCTAGCTAAAGGTTTGTAAATGCACCCATCAGTACTCTGTGTCTAGCTAAAGGTTTGTAAATGCACCAGTCAGCACTCTGTAAAAATGCACCAATCAGTGCTCTGTGTCTAGCTAAAGGTTTGTAAATGCACCAATCAGCACTCTGTAAAAACGGACCAATCAGCACTCTGTAAAATGGACCAATCAGCACTCTGTAAAATGGACCAATCAGTGCTCTGTAAAATGGACCAATCAGTAGGATGTGGGCGGGTAATAAGGTAATAAAAGCTAGCCACCTGCTCCCGCAGCTGCAACCGGCTGCTATGCTATTCAAGGTTGTGGAGGCTTTATTGTTTTTGCTATTCCCAGTAAATCTTGGCTGCTGGTCACTTTTTGGGTCTGCACTACCTTTATGAGCTGTAACACTCACCGCAAAGGTCTGCGGCTTCACTTGCGAAGTTAGTGAGATCACGAGCACATTGGGAGAAACCAACAACTCTGGACGTGCCACCTTTAAGAAGCTATAACACAGGGAAGGTTTGCAGCTGTGTGCCTGAAGGCAGCGAGACCAGAAACCCACCAGAAGGAGGAAACTCAGGACACATGTGAAGATCTGAAAGAACAAACCTCCGGACACACCATCTTTAAGAACTGTAACACTCAACATCAGGGTCAGCAGCTTAATTTTTGAAGTCAGCGAGACCAAGAACCTACAGGAAGGAACCAATTCCAGGCACAGTAGCACGTGACAGTTAAAATGTTTTTCTTGGAAAAATTAAATTTCAAGATCCGTATTCCTATTGACCCAATTATTAATGTTCTCCTTTAATTTGACTGCCCTGTTCAATCTCAAAAGCTGGGGAAGTCCATGGTCTGTGGTGATCTAATCACCTGCCCTTTGCAGTCACAAATGCAGCTACTGCTGATGAAGAACCACTGTTTTCTGTGTTGAAGGTCTCTGAGGTCTTGTACCACAGAAGTGACTGCACCCAGAGGCCATCATTTTCAATTGAAATAATGGTTTATTCTGTTGTAACTCATGCTTAAATCATATTCTGCATGACAGATTAGTAGCTTCCTTGCTGCTGAAGGGTTGTGCAGAGTTCAGAGCTCTGGAAGGCATCTGGGGTCTTGGAGCAGAAGAGGGGAATGAGATATCACCGTCGTTCTCGCGATAACCTTGGTCTGAGCCAAGAGTATGGACTCGTGTCACCACAACACAGTGATCTCTGGTCCATCCCCATCTCCTTTTCAGGCTTCAGTTTCCAGTATCCATGTGGGACCACTTGGCTAACAGTCTCAGTGAGTAAAAACAGTTTGAAATCTCATAAGAAGGTGTCAGATGGGGAAGTCCTGTAGGTCTGTAAGGCTGCAAAGAGAGCCTTGCAGGTATTAGAACACAAATCAGAATGTTTTAGAAGTGGGCTGGAGGATGGGATCTTACAGAAAGAACTGCAGCATTCTCTGGCCTCGCCATTTCCACACCACGGTACTGTAATGCAGGTGTCGGGTACAAAAACATGGACTAGCTCCCCTCACTTCGCCCACATCTCCTCACCCTCAAAACCCTCCCCTCTCTCTCTCTCTTCACCTAAGCTAGTCCCACAATTTCAAAGAGTATTTAACAGCTTTGACCATTTTTCAAGCATATTTAAAACCAGCTCTTGGTAATTCTTGCCTATTTTACTATGGGTAGTTAAACTGAAAACAATTTAAAACTAGGCCAATCACACTGCCTTGAAGAATCTAGATCTTGTTCCCTTGTTATCAAGCTCCCCAGTGATTTGGCGGCCAGCCAGGAGAGAAAAATCTGTGGTGGTGTTACTGAAAGCGAAACACTGTTGCAAAGGTAGATCTACAGCTGAAGAAAGGCAGGTGGCACCTTTTAAATGCTTCCTTTTTTGAAGAATTCGTACCTTGTCTCTCTATAATCAGTATAGATAATGAATTAGAAAACCAAATTTTAATCCTAATTTCCCACCAAATGATATGTTTAGGAGGTCATTCATAATGACCTGTAATAGACATGTTGATGATTTGTGGGTTTGATTTCTGGTTGGGGGAAGAAATGCCATGTTTAAATTTCTCTGTAAATATAAGCATTCTTAAGAATTTGCACTAGTTTGGGCTGGCCACAGTGGCTTAAGCCTGTACTCCCAGCACTTTGGGAGGCTGGGGCAGGCAGATTACCCAAGGTTAGGAGTTCGAGACCAGCCTGGCCAACATGGCAAAACCCTGTCTCTACTAAAAATACAAACATTAACTGGGCGTAGTGGTGCGTGCCTGTAATTCCAGCTACTCAGGAGACTGAGACAGGAGAATCGCGTGAACCCAGGAGGTGGAAGTTGCAGTGAGCAGAGATCAAGCCTCTGCACCCTGGCCTGGGCAACAGAGCGAGACTCCATCTCAAGAAAAAAAAGAAAAAAAAAAGAATTTGCACTGATTTAGAAAAGCGACTTTCCTGAAGCGGTTTTAGGTGTAGGGACAATTTTCAAAATTTGAAGATCCTTTCTGAGGTTTCTTGAAGGAAAACTAGTAACCCAAAATGGTATGGAAACCGAGTCAGTGGAATCGGCAGCAAGCTGTGGGGAGGACCCCTTTCACGGGCAGGTGACGGCTGCAGTCTCACAGAGCTCAGCAGCCAGCAGAACCCCATGGCTGGGATTTAATGCCTTGAGGTCACCATCCTGAATTTCTTCAGAATTTGTCTGTGAATTTGTGTTTTGTCAGTAAAGTCCAATGGGACATCTGAGCGTGTAGGAGGATGGAGGGGGCTTAGAGTTTCCTCACCTCCCCGGGACAGGACGGGCTCCGGCTGTCCACTCTTTGTCCCTGGTGGCCCTGGAAGCCTGAGTGCAGCTGCCACGTGCTCCACTCTGCCCTTCTCAGGGAGCTTGGGCTCAAGTGAGGGGAAGGTCATATGCTCAGCATGTGACTCATCAAGGGCCTTCCTGCTCAACCCCAATCCAGGTCTCCAACACATCCCAGCCAGAAGGTTGCAATCCCTTGGGTTCACCCATCTGCAATAAGATGGGGTGGTGCCCTGGGGAAGGAGAGATTGATTTCCCAGCCCCAGGCCAGGACCTGCGTTTTTATTTTGCACTGATCCCCACAAATTATTTAACCCCATTGGCACAGGGTTGAGCAAGGACGAAGAAAGAAGGCGGCTGCTTAGATGGGCATGAAAGCCCAGAACATGTGTGACTGCACCATCTGTGGATTCCAGAGCCCAGCTGTCAGTTGCAAGGAGACTCCGTCCAGGGATGGAGTGCAGTGTTGAGGGTGCCTCCTAGCAATGACCTTGTCAGAGGAAGTGTGCATTTCCTAGGAGAACTGTTTTGAAATGAGCAAGACTTCTTAAACTTAAAAAAGCACATTTTAAAAATTAGACAAACTATTTTTGGATGCTCTAAAAATCTGTGTCTGAATTCTTTCCACTAATTTTGACGCATACCTCCATCATTTTAAGAATGTGAACTCATTGTGCTGTACCTCAGCACCACCATACACACATACATATGGAGATACATAAATGTGTACATACATACGAAGACCTGGAGCTGGCCTGTAGGAGATACAAAATGAGAGACTTTTCCCTGAAGGAACTTACACTCTTGTAGAGAGAGCAGTACTCAAGGGATAATCTCTACCCCCAAAGTTCTCTAACTGCCTAAAGTATGTCATGGAATTTGCTAAAATACATTTGATGACTATCTTCTTTATTCATGTCTCTCTGAGAAAAAATATTTACAGAAATTGGGACCTTTATTGACCTGTATATCACAGGAGTTTAGCTCTGCTTCTATTAGGTAGATATGAAAACAAATGATAAAAAAAAGTTGTTGGAAGAAGTTTGAGGGATATTTAGTAAATTTTGAGGAAGAAAAGGTCATTAAAGTCTTCTATAACACAGACTAAATCTACATATAAATAATGAAGCAATTATTGAGGAATTTTGGCAGATACTACAAAAACATCTTCAGTCCAAATAAGAGATTTGTAGGATTTCTTTTTGTACTTTATCTAAATGTCCCAGATCTCCCTTTGGCTTTTCATGTATAGATGCAGGCTTAAAATAAAGATTTAAAACCACTTAGGACCTAGACCCTTCACCCATAGAAAAGTGGACTTCCCTCTGCTGGAGCCAGATAAGTCACTCACTAAAAGAATAAAGAAATGCATTTTTCATATTAATGTAATCAGACAGTCTTGGTTCTCCAGGCCTCAATAGGTGAATTTACAAGTACCTAACAATGTAATTTGCAAAAACGTACAAACCCTTATGTGGATTAATGAATGCTTGATTTCCAAGCATGGCTTGTAGAATTAGCCTTGGAGTCTCAGATTCTACTGAGGGTCCATACAGTGTTCTGTATGTAAATACCTGTGTGGCCAGTATCATAAAGAAGTTCTAACTGGTAATAAAAAGAGGCAAACAGTGGCAGTAGCTCAGCAGAGATTTTTATAGACACCTCCACCCTCTCCTTGGCATTCAGTAATCTTGAAAAAATTGAAAGAGAAGTTTAATTTACAGGAGACTTTTGCTCTGCTTAGCTGGGGTTCACACGCCCAACATGAAATAATAATGCATCCCACTGTCCGTCTTAGAGTAAGTAACCTTTGTGTCACCTCCTTCACTAGTGGAAAGTGCAAACAGTGGGTGAGAAAGGTATGACTACCAGAAAAAGCTGAGGGATCTCTGTGACCTTCAGGTGATTATGTTTGTGCTAATGCAGAGAGCACAGAAACCCAAACTCTCTATCCGAAGAACCCAATTCATAAAAAATGCATTGGTCATTAACCAGGGAATCTTAAGCACTGTACTTTGGAGGGATCGTTGATGCATGGGAGGAAGTGGAGCTGCTTTGCCTGAGATGAGCAATTTATATTTGCAATTCTGTTACTTTCTCAATCTGTCCTGGCCGTCATATTCTCTTTGCAAAGAGTAAGGCTCCAGAAAGGAGTATATACTCTCGGGATTAAAAATAGTGTATTCGTTTCTTAAAATGACTTACTTGGAAGAGTCAACTCCAAAAAGAGGGAACAATTCAAAACTCTGTGCAAGAGTGAACATCTGTTTTACTTTCAGCGTCGCTAAGAGATGCTGAGCCAGGTTTCCCTTGGTGAATGAAAATCTGTTGTACCAAATTAAAAAAAAATTGCAAAACAAAAATGAACTTGCTATGAGGAGCGCAATGACAGTCATTGGTGATGGTTGTTCAGGGACTCAGCTTGAGCTGTGTGGAGAGAGTGGAGTGTGGGAGGCTCGGTCCTCAGGAGGGCACTGAAGAAAGGAGTGTCGTGCTCAGGCGGTCACCCCTCTCAGCTCTGTGGGTCACAGTCCCTCCAGAGCAGAGGGATCTGCAGGCAACCCTGCGGGTTTCGGATGTGAGATCAACCCTGGGACCAATGGTGTTGAGTGAACAAATGCCCTCTGACAACCAGGTCTTATAACAATGAATAAGTTGTATCCAAGTGTACCATCCAATCTCCTAATCGATATTTTGATGTCTTCACCATTTATGACCTATCCTTTCCATAATAGATTCAAATCAGGGTTTCTTGTATTTGCAGATAATTAACTCCTGTTATATGGCTATTTTAAATTTTATATTATGATCCCTTTAAAATCAGTTATCATACTTTTAAAATTATCTGTGAACAAATCATAATTACAAAACAGATGTATCTGAGATGATTCCACCCTTGCTAAGCTAGAAGTCAATCAGGATTATGATAAAAGAATGGTGCAGATAAAGAAGCTTGGAAGGCCAAGGGGATTACACTAGCTGCAGACCCATCTGCCATTCAGAAAACTGATTGCATATGGCAGTCTCAGCACAAAGGAGATTCAGCCTTGCCTAGGTAACATCCAAGCCACTGCTGGCTCCCTGTGGTCTTCAGTCACAGGTAGAGTTTCATAAAACATTCACGTGAGCTACCCTTTAGATGCTCTGTCAGTGGCCTCATGAGGGATATCAACCTCTGTGTTCAGGAAGCTCCACAAATGATTTACAGGCCTGGGTGAGAACCACTGGTATAAGCCATGGTCTGTGTGAAAATTTGGAAATTTTGCCACTATCTTTGTGCCATATTTCGTGATTATGCTACCATGGACTAAAGGAAGCGCTATATATGTAAACATCTTGCTTTATAGGCTCTTCAGGACCCAACCATTTAGTTCAGCTCCAAACATTCATCCAGTGGTACCAAGAACAGAGTCAGGGTCAGTGCACAATGGCCACCTTTAGCCAGTGGGCAAGAGAATGTGAACTGCACAGAAAGGGACAGAGGGGCAGCAATATGAATTGAGTTGGCTTGGGGCAGGTCGCTATCATAGACACATTAAATAATATTAAATATTATTAGATTAAATACAGCTTAGTCTGGACATTGTGGCTCATGCCTAAAATCCCAGCACTTTGGGAGGCCAGTGCAGGAGGACCACTTGAGGCCGAGAGTTCAAGACCAGTATGTGCAATGGAGTAAGATTATATCTGTACCAAAAAAAAAAAAAAAGAAGAAGAAGATATTAGCTGGGTGTAGTGGCTTCTCCTGTAGTCTCAGCTACTCAGAAGGCTGAAGTAGGAGGATTTCTTGAGCCCAGGAGATCAAGGCTGCAGTGAGCAATGATCACACCACTGCACTCTAGCCGGGGCAACAGAGTGAGATACTGTCTCTCCAAAAGAGAAATTAAATTTTTTTATTAAATAACAATAATCAAGAGAAATAGCGCTTACGTGGCAAGCATGCACTGTTTCAAGAAAGTTACATATATATTAGCTCATTTAATCTTCACAACAGCAGTGTTGTGAGAGGGGTACTATTATTATCCCTGACTTTTACAAGGTGATGCATGAAGTTGGAAAACAAGCCAGAGTTCACTTTCTCAGTTAAGTGGTAGTGCTGAATTTAAACCCAGGCAGAGTTTAATTTTTTTTTTTAGAGTTCTTGGTTTTAACCCTTACACCAAACGGCTTTGAATATCTAAATTGGAATTGAGGTAGAATTTGCCAATATGCTAAAAATTTAAAGATATTTCAAAGGTTTATGTTAAACAACAGTGAGCAGTCAAGTGGATGCCAGTACCTATCTTAAAGAAATTATATCACTGCTGAACTAAAAGCCAGACCTCTATTTCTACTGAAAAAGAAATGTGAATGAAATGACAGCATAAAGTGATGAACCAGCAGCACAGCCTCTGTCCCGTAGAGCTCATAGTTGCGGCCGCAAAAGCGTAGACTGCTAACTTCAGAACAGGCTTCAGAGAGCTTTCCTGGAATTCCTTGGTCTCAGAGATGTAACATGTTTCCTAGGCTCCTGGTCAGGAGAAACCCACCCAACCCATTCAAGTTTGTGTTTTCCTATCTGTGCTCATGAAAATATCCAACGTCAAATTCTCTGCAAACATTCAGCTAAGTGTTGCTTCAAATCTCTCTGAAACCCTTAGCCAACATCATTTATTCATTCTGACTTCCTGATTCCCCCTCTGGCTCTGCGAAGGCCCCTGATTCCAGAGTCGCCTTCTAGCCAGACGGATTAGTTTATGGTCCTACAAGGTTATGCGTGATACATGTGTTTGGGGAAAATGGAGATGCACATTAAGAAGAAACATTACTTTTGGATCCAGGCAGGAGAGCATACATAATCTCCTCTAGAGCCTGTGAAAGACTTCATTTTACACATGAAATTGTGTGGTATTGCCCTGGACTGCACTGAACGTGGTTTTTGAGAATTAACCAGCCTCAGAAAAAGCTGCTGGGCACCAGCTAGGCCTCAAAGCAACAAAGAATAAATGTAAGCAAATGTAATCTGTGTAAAGTTGAGGGGAACAAACGCACAATCTTGTTGACACAGTGCCTGTGTGAGACCAATCCTAAACATTACCATGGAGCGCATTAGAAACAGAGTCAAAAAGTGGGCTTTGTATGCATGAAAGAAACATGAGCCAGAAGGACTTGGCATGGTATAGAAATTTTTTAGAATGAAGGTATTCATTTTTTAATTGCTTAAAAGGGCTTTTCTATTTTTCTGTGCATTGTAAAAACTCTCTTTTCATAGTCTGGTATAAAAACCCATGCCTGGCAAGTATGGGAAAACAACCAAATTTTTTAAAAATTTTTCACTTTTAGCCATTTGAGTATTTACCTAATCTGAATATTTGACCAAAAACATCACTTTGAAACCTCATAAGCTCTTTGAATACATAAATTTCTGCTGAGAATTTTAGGGCAAAATGGGACTTGGGTATGTAAGAAAGAACAGAGATTTGAAAGGTTTGCACTGCACAAGCCATCTCCCAGCTTAAAATGCCGTACTTTTAAGCATAATAGGTAAATCACATATAAAAAATTTAGAAGAAAGGTCTTCTGTACATTCTGAGGAAATGATTGGCATCTTATGATGGGTCATCTTATCCTTGTTATTAAATGACAGCAATCATTAAAATGCCAAACATATTTTGACAGAATTCACTTTATAAAATGTCAGCAAGTCTGTGTTTTTATTAGTTTGTTCCAAATCAATTTAGAAATTTCAATAGAATGCTTGTAAGTATTCCCCAAGCAATGTCCATTCCTGACTTTCTGCACAAAAATATTACAAATTAATCAGATTTTCAGATTTCCGCATAATGGCTTTGCACATTTATTGCTTAATCCTATTATAAAATGCTGTTATGACTGACACATCACGGTGGAGATAGAAGTCAATTGAATAATACGTAGCAGTCAATTTTATTTGTAGCTTAATGTGCTGAAGTATTTTTCCCTGTTTCCATTATTTATAAGTCTGTCCCTTTGGAGAATATATAGGAGAATTTGTTTTAAATGAGCCAATAATACCTTCTTTAAAATTTATAAGTGTGACAGAGTCCTATCTTTTTTTCTGGGTTGTCCATGGCATGCCGGTAAACAGGGTTTGAATTGTGTTCCTCTTGTTATTCACCGCACAAACATCAGGAGAGGGGATCTTGTTCAGGTTTGCTTGGAATTGGATTTCAACCACCCATTAGAAAACTCCAAGGAAACAAAGCTACCAAGTAGAAATTCTCAAATTTGCCACCGGTTTTATTTGTTTGTTTGTGTATTTATTGTTTCTACCACTATCTTACCTGCTACAGTTTGTCCTGAAACAAAGCACAGAAGCACACGTAGAGAAATGACCATGTGAAAAGAGTTTGAAGGATTTGCTCTTGGGTGGAATTTCATTTTTTCTGCCTTGCTGTCCGGTAGGATTCCAGTAAAGGAAGCAAGCTGTGTTCTGTGCTTAGCATGGCGGAGCTCCCTGGAGCTATTGTGGGATTCCTAGTGTTTCAGTCAGCACCTGGGACACTTGCTTAGGGAGAGCCATATTCTTTTTAGGACATTGTGTAAGGTGATATGGAAAAAGGCTTTGTTTTCAGGAAAGCGATGTCATAAGATTCAGTGTTCAGAGTATGGAAGAAGGGCTTAGGAGTATGGAGGAGATGGGGAAAGCCATATTAGGGGAAAATATTGATGGACTTGGTCATATCTGAGATCACACTTCGTTTAATTTTAGGATACTAGATTAGCTGTGGCTCGCTTGTACTTAAAGGGTGTAGTTTCCCACACATGTGGCACACTGGCATACTCTATGCAAGCTGACTGTGCTACATTCCCTGCTGTTCTGTTCTTCTGCCTCTTGATGAACTTGGCCATCCTGAATGTCTCTCATCATTATTTATGCAGTTGATAAGTGATTTGAGCACTGGAGATATTGATAAACCACTCTGTCATATCATCTATGCCTTAATGTTATGTGACATCACAGGAAAATGGGGTCGTGTGCAGTTCCCAGGCTGGATCATGTATTAAGGGAGCATTTCTCCTTTGAATTCCAGGGGCCAGAGGAAACCCGGCACTATCAGACCCAGGTACTCCTGACCAACACCAGGCCAGTCAGACCCACCCACCATTTCCAGTTGGGCCACAGGTCAGTATCTCTCAACTGCTTTCCATTAGGCTGCATTTAGGATGGTTTAACCATATAAATAACCAAATAATAATGAGTTAAATCCAATTAACTCCAACAGAGCAAAGATGGTAATAAATTTTTGTATGAAAAGCTGTATGACTACATTATTTATTAAATACCATCAAGAAAATATGCTTTTGCAAAGCTATTCTCTCCTCTTAAAGGAAAGTTTGGCTTTAATCATGTGGAAATACTTTTTTTTTTTTAACTTAAAACCCACTACAGTTGTGCTGTTGGTTACCATGCAGTTTTCTGGAAAGTAAAACTTTAATGACTGGAGTGTGAAGAAAATTAAGTTATTTCAACCTTACTATAGCCATTTTTGAAATACAAGATGTGATTTAATATAAAAGAGTTAATGCAATTTTAATGCAAGTTCAGCTTATTGGGTTTGACAATACTGTACATCACACATAGCTCTTGCATTAATAAAGAAATACAATCATTATTTTTTAAAGCCCAATATTTGTTTTTTTACAGGCTGATGTGGGCTATATGGAGATGTAGAACACAATTATAAAAGGCTGGGCTTTTTTTTTTCCTTTTTACCTCTATCATTTAGTGTGAAGCTTTCAGAGTTCATCCTGCTTTTATGGAAAGAGAAGCTGAGATTTGGGCCTTTCTCTCCCTTTTGTTGTCATTGTTGCTCCTGGAAGTTAATGACTTTCAGCACATTGAGGGCTCCTGCAAGTTTAGAGTGAGGGTTGGTCTTGACATTCTTATTCCACTAGCCACCAAGACTCCCTGTGGCCTCAGATCCCATAGTCCATCTCAGAGCACAGATCGCTCCGTGCCTGTGGACAGAAAGCCTGGGCAAATGTATGCTGGCTTATGGAAGCCTAGAGAGTTTTCCTGGGACTTTCAGGAACAGGATTTTTGGTGTCATACTCTTTATAATTTTATGCTTGTAACATCATGTGTGTGTTCATGTAATTATGTGTGTCTGCGTGTATGCATGCCTGCACACCTGCCTGTGAACATACTGGGGGTAACACACTCTAATGCCTTCAGGTTGGGTAGGCAGCCCTACAGGCCCAGGTCAGTGAGGAGTGGTGGCCCTGTGACAAACTGGAGAGTGCATGCCCTGCCTTGAGCCCACAAATCCTATTTTTAAAATGCTGCAGGCCAAACCCCCCAAATCTATGACCCATGTATGATCTGAGAGCTACTCATTTGCCTTCCCTCTTACCATAATATCACTATTGACAGTGATGTAACACCTGGAATCTGAGGGCCAGCATGTAATTTTGTGTTCATTCCCAAAGTATATTTATTTTGCTCATTAGAATAACTATTTTTTTAAAAAGGGAAGCACAGTTACTTGGTGTGAATTTAGCAAAGTGCACAAATACACTAGGAACAAGGCCTGTGGGGTCTAAAGCAGCAGTTCTAAACTCAGCTGTGCAGAATCCTAGGGTTCTGCAGAGTCTTCCCCCAAAGGGTCCTGAAAGAAACACTGCAGGGAATGGCCATAGTGTGGACTTAGCCCTCTCCACACCTCCCCTCATTCTTCAGATAAAGCAACCCCACTTCTCTAAATCTGTTCTTTGTATTGGAGGGGATACAAGAAAGGGGTAAAACACGGGCTCTGGAGCAACCTTCCTGGGTTTGAACTTGAATCCCCTCTCAACTAGACATGGGACTTGCGCAAGTTACTAGCCTCTCTGTATCTCATTGGTAGAATAACTACAGCATTCGAATACACATTGGGCTTGGTAGTATGCCTGTATTTAATTACCTATCCCTCACATAAGAGTTTTGCATTGGTTCTTGTAGAAGAACAACAGATATGGGATTATTATGTTCCACATGGCTCCCACAAGGCTGCAATAAAAGTCCTAAATCAAGGACTTGAAAATCAAATGACTCTCGGGGTCATCTGGCTTGACCAGGGCAGGAATCTCTCCCATGTCATCCTGGTGAAGAGCCCACGTGCTGCCCTCAAAACATGCCCAGCAGTTGCCTTTCCCTACCAGAGAAAGGGTGTTCCATCCATAGTGCACATAAACATGTGTTTGTATAATATCATTTTAATTGGGCAAAGGATGTTAGAGTAGTAACAAAAGAATTATTTTCAAAGATTTTAAGTTTTATCCACATCAAATACTTTTATGTCTTATATTCTGCTTTAGATCTTGTCATTGTACCATTTTTACATAATTCTACCATTTTAACAATAATCATTCAAGTTTACTTAATAGTTATCCAGCTTATTTTCTATTGTATTCTCATATTACAAACATTTTCTACTTTTCTAAAGAGGTGTCATAATGATCCATTTTAATGACTGTGCAATATTTTATCTAGTTTAGTACTGTAATAAACTATTTTCAATATTTATGTATTTTGAAACACAATGCAGGTTTTTATGCAGTTATCTTATTTCCTTTTGAATAATATCTTCAAGCTATATCCTAGGAATATATTCTGAGTTAAAGGGGGATAAATATTTCTGCAGCTCTTGATAATCTATTTCTAAATTGCTTTCCAAAAGGATTATGCTAGTATACATATCCCGCAGCCATAAATCTGCATAGTGGTGCCAATAGAGACTTTCCAGCATTGAGTAAATTTTCTACATTATTTTTGTTGATTTAAAAGTCAAAAGTAGTATTTCGTTGTTCTTTTTGAATCAAAAAATCCCACTGATCCCAATAAGTTCTTTCTGGAGCAACAGAGAATAAATTAGCTGAGAGCTTCAAATACATGAAGACAGGATCAAATGGAAATTCATTGGAAGAACAGCATGTAAACATAAGTTATTACTTGTAAAGGTATTTGAGTTCCTCAGAAGAAGTCCAAACCAAATGAAATTTTCCAAAGATATCAATGAAATGCAACTTTGACATTTTTTTCTACCAATCATTTTTTTAAATGGGATACAGCATATTTTTTGGTACTTCTTTGGGAACTTTCTGACCCTGCTTAAATGGAAGGATGATGTTTTTAAAACCCATGCCTTGGTTCCACAGGTAAGTGAGCTAGCTTTATCTGTTTCCTTGCAGCCACTTCTGACGGCACAGCAGTTAGCTTCTGCTGTGGCCGGCGTGATGCCAGGAGGCCCCCCAGCCCTCAACCAGCCAATCCTCATCCCCTTCAACATGGCAGGACAGCTAGGAGGCCAGCAAGGACTGGTTCTTACACTGCCAACAGCGAATCTCACCAACATCCAAGGGCTGGTGGCAGCAGCTGCAGCCGGAGGCATTATGACTCTGCCATTGCAAAATCTACAAGGTAATCCATAGTGTCCATGCGCCACCTAAGGCTCTACCAATTGGCCAGTATTCTCTGAAGCAGACAAAAAAATGTGCCTAGAATGGTGAATGTGGTTCAGAGTTGCTTCTGCCCTAAACAATATGGAAGGCTTCTGTAGGAAGCAAAATTTTCAGTTGTGTGTGAATCCTGAGCTTGCACAAGCCACTGGTTTTATCAATCCTCATTTCCTAACATTGGTATCAAAACTTTTCAGGTCTCCTGGAAGCATTTATGAGTCAATCATTGCATGACATATCAAAAACTTTAAAGTAAAATTCCTGTGTTGTTATTTGAAGACCTGAGTTATCATCTCACCAATTCTTCAATTTAGCCATGGGTAAAGAAAAGTTAGAGTTTCTTGTTTGTGTTTGAAGTGATTGGAACATCTCAAATACAAGATATTATTTGGAATAATTTATTAATGATTATTTTGCTCTATAAAGTATGTTTTAGTTATAGCTATTAAACAAAAATTGTGTTACTTGAGCTCGTATTTTGCAATGAGAAAAATAGACTTGTATGTTGAGCCTTTATATTACAGGGGCATATAACAAGTCAGACTCTAATTTTACTCAGGAAGGGTAGTTGTCTTGATATTATGAAGGTTTCGACTTTTCTTTAAAAGATTTGGTAGCATTGACTGATAGATTGATTTACAAAAGATTCTGTCAGAGGAAGAGTTATTTTGGTGGAAAATGACCTGAATATAAGTAGGATGTCTGCTAAAGAGAAAATGAATTTATTTTGGACTAGTCAAAGATGTTTGATTTCTTCATATAAGTAAACATTAACAATTAAATTTTTTGCAGAATGAGGGCTTGTCTGGGTAAGTTATCAGAACGGTAATTTAAAATACTTTTTTAGTTGGTCAAATGTCAGGGCTTCTTATAATTTATTGAAGAATCAGTCCACAAGACTAAGAAACAGACCAAGTAAGAACTGGTTAACTCTTGACCCAAACTTCTTTCCATGCTCTGTGTTCTGCTACCCCACCCATTGTTGCCACTTCTTGACTTCCATTTTAATGTTTAAAACAAAGTCTCTCTTGTACCATTAAATTGTGCCAAGAAACCTGCCATTCATAAATCATGCATGCCCAGGATACGCTAATGCACAAACTTTGCTTGTTTCAAATTTGAGAGTGCCTGGGAAGCCAGATCTCAAGATTAAGCAAATAAAGCAGGAATACACAAGGTGAAAGCCAAAGCAACAAAGTGTAGGGAGAGGCTCTTTCATGTAGGCGGATGATGAAATCTTAATGAAGAAATGGGCATTATCAAAATGCAGCCTTCCATTTGGAACATTTGCACTTATGGGAATATTGAATATTATAAATAAACATAAGCCTGAAGAGCTCCTAGGCCACGAATTAATCCTGCTTGGTTAAGATGGATGCCAAAAATCAGAGTTAAAAAAAAGAAGTAAACTTGTTATTTCTTGGTCATGGTTTGGTATTCTTAAGATATTAGTGCCTGTTTTTCTAAGGGTTCAAAATTAATGATTGGTCCAACATGGACCTTCTTCCACCAAGATTTTCCCTTTTGTTTTTGTTTATTGTAAGTATCAAAGTTCAGTATTAGCTTATAATTAGGAGTTTGGTTCTTTGGGGCACCTCTGGTTTCAGAAAAGGAATCCCAAGCTTTGTGGCCTGATGAAGTAGAGGAAACAAAAGCACTTGCTTTTCTTACCCTTGGATGCTTCTGACAGTTTCCCTCTCAGCGTCATCTTCAGAAGTGGGTTGGAGTTGATGCCCAAGCTCTTGTCTGCTACACAAGCACAAGTGAACATTTCCCCCTTTGTCTTCCTCTTTGAAATTTGACTGACGTTGGAGGAAAGGTGATGAGGTTATTAGAATAAAACACCTCCCAGTTGCAAATCAGCTCGTTATAGGAAAAGCTTTCTAATTAGGCTTAACATCAAACTCCTTCCCCAATGCCTTCTGCTTTAATATCTTTGTGAATGAATCCCAAGTCCTAAATCGCTGTCAGGATCCAGGAAAGTTCTACCTTCCAATTTCCTTGGGATTTTCTATTCCTTTCATATAAGTCTCAGGCAACCCAGAAAGAGGTGGTCATCTTAACGAGAAGTTCAAGGGCAATAAGGATGGTAATCAGGGAAGTCTCATGCCTCAAAAGTGCCCAAGATGAATGTCCACCACCTAAAGGGCAAAGCCGGTGGTTACCTTGCAATCAATCCACCAGCAGCCATCCCAAAGCTGATTTTCCCACCTTTAGGTGACCTGCTGCACAGCCCTTGACAATCCCTAGGCAGAATCAATGGTTTATGGAGCTTCCCAGGTTATGTTGCAGAAGTAGTGGGACTCTTGGGATGGTGGTGAATGACTGACAGACTGAAAGGTCGTCTGCAGGAGCTCTGAGACTGAGCCAGTCTTCAAGATAACCTCAAATCTCATCCTCTCTCAAAGGTTAAGGGTGAGAGTCTTGTAAATGGACTATCAGTACCTTAGAAGGAATCCTTACACGCATTCATATAGTCAACAGCGAGGGGAGAAGGCTGTTTCCTTTCCCCCGTCTCTTTCCTATACAATAATTACAGTAACCTCAGGCCAAGGCTTTTCAGAGTCTTTAAAAATGACTCTTAAGTCTTCTCATCTATAATAAACACCCCGCTTCTCCAGTGATTTTATAAAACAGGTTTGGTGGGTGATTGTGAGGGGGAGGTTGCACACCTAGTCCGCACACCTAGTCTGAAGCAGAGCCTGTTACCATGTAACATGCTTGGTCATGAATAGTTCCCTTTTCCTCATTGTGAAGTGTTAAGCTTTTATTCATGAAACAGTTCGGCCAACTGGAATTA